>NC_079172.1:64585150-64885150 GCF_947568905.1 Ostrea edulis | reverse complement strand
GATTCGTCTGATATCTACAGATCGAAGCATGTCAAATGTGTGTAGAAAATTTCATAAGTATATTTTCCAAAATGATGCTTTAGAAAATTAACCAGTCTCATCGGACTGACTAAAACAAATGTCAGTCAGTCCGCCATACTTTTAACCAGTCACAGACTGACGGGCATATGTTAATTTCGAGCCCTGCTGTTTTATTTACTATGTAGATGAGTGTATATTCTGTTTTAATTACTATGTAGATGAGTGTATATTGTTTTAATTACTATGTAGATGAGTGTATATTATGTTTTAATTATTGTGTAGATGAGTGTATATTCTGTTTTAATTACTATGTAGATGAGTGTATATTCTGTTTTATTTACTATGTAGATGAGTGTATATTCTGTTTTATTTACTATGTAGATGAGTGTATATTCTGTTTTAATTACTATGTAGATGAGTGTATATTCTGTTTTGTTTACTATGTAGATGAGTGTATATTCTGTTTTATTTACTATGTAGATGAGTGTATATTCTGTTTTATTTACTATGTAGATGAGTGTATATTCTGTTTTAATTACTATGTAGATGAGTGTATATTCTGTTTTAATTACTATGTAGATGAATGTATATTCTGTTTTATTTACTATGTAGATGAATGTATATTCTGTTTTATTTACTAAGTAGATGAGTGTATATTCTGTTTTATTTACTATGTAGATGAGTGTATATTCTGTTTTAATTACTATGTAGATGAGTGTATTTTCTGTTTTAATTACTAAGTAGATGAGTGTATATTCTGTTTTAATTACTATGTAGATGAGTGTATATTCTGTTTTAAATACTATGTAGATGAGTGTATATTCTGTTTTATTTACTATGTAGATGAGTGTATATTCTGTTTTAATTACTATGTAGATGAGTGTATATTCTGTTTTATTTACTATGTAGATGAGTGTATATTCTGTTTTAATTACTATGTAGATGAGTATATTTTCTGTTTTAATTACTAAGTAGATGAGTGTATATTCTGTTTTATTTACTATGTAGATGAGTGTATATTCTGTTTTAATTACTATGTAGATGAGTGTATATTCTGTTTTAATTATTGTGTAGATGAGTGTATACTCTGTTTTATTTACTATGTAGATGAGTGTATATTCTGTTTTATTTACTATGTAGATGAGTGTATATTCTGTTTTATTTACTAAGTAGATGAGTGTATATTCTGTTTTAATTACTATGTAGATGAGTGTATATTCTGTTTTAATTACTATGTAGATGAGTGTATATTGTTTTAATTACTATGTAGATGAGTGTATTTTCTGTTTTAATTACTAAGTAGATGAGTGTATATTCTGTTTTAATTACTATGTAGATGAGTGTATACTCTGTTTTATTTACTATGTATATGAGTGTATATTGTTTTATTACTATGTATATGAGTGTATTTTGTTTTATTTACTATGTATATGAGTGTATATTGTTTTATTTACTATGTAGATGAGTGTATACTCTGTTTTATTTACTATGTAGATGAGTGTATACTCTGTTTTAATTACTATGTAGATGAGTGTATATTCTGTTTTAATTACTATGTAGATGAGTGTATACTCTGTTTTAATTACTATGTAGATGAGTGTATATTCTGTTTTATTTACTATGTAGATGAGTGTATATTCTGTTTTATTTACTATGTAGATGAGTGTATACTCTGTTTTACAGGTGAAATGGATGATGTATTGGATTGTGTTTGCCCTGTTTAGTGCAATAGAAACCTTCACTGATGTCCTACTGTCGTGGTGAGTGGTCGTCTTTCATTAATTAGGTCTCCCAAATGAAGTTTGGAGACTTAGTTTTTTTGCTCGGTTCTCATTATTCTTCCTCTTCTTCTTTCTCTTCTTCCGCTTCTTTCTTGAACCTAAAACTGTCCGACACCATTCTCCGTAACTAGTTGATAAAAGTATTAGATATTCAAGGATATGATAGGCCAATGTATCTAGATGTGCAGAAATGTTTTTGTTTGCAGATTAAAAGGGGGTTAGGATACATTTTGGAGGGATCAAATGAGAGTTTAGTTTAACATGGAACTCTATGGGGGGAAATTAATTCCAAAATTCAACAGATATAACTTGGCAAATATGATATATAGAGTCCTGGGGTCTTCGGAAATGAATAGAGAATGACAAGGCCTACAAATTAGTATTAAGGTCAAGTGACCTTGACCTCCGACCATGAACATAAAAACTGGTATAACTTTAAAATCGGGACTAATAGCACCAGGGATCTCCAGAAATGGCAAGAGGATGACAAGACCTACAAACTAGTGTCAAGGTTAACTGACTCCAGTGACCTTGACTTATAACCTTTGAACATAAAATTGGTATTACTTAAGAACGAGGTCTGATATAGACATGGGGTCTTCAGAAATAATGAAAGAATGATGGGATCTACAAATTAGTACCTTGAACATACAAACTCATATAACTTTAGAACTAGAATTGATAGAGACATGGGACCTTCAGAAATGTTAAGAAGATGATAAGATCTACAAACTAGAATCAAGGTCAAGTGACTCCAGTAACCTTGACCTCTGACCTTAGATCACAACTTGGTATTACTTAAGAACTAGATCTGATAAAGAGATGGGATCTTCAGAAATAATTACTGTGGATTTACAGTAAGTGTGAACGAGACATATCGGCAAGTACATGACGTGCTTCAGATAGGTTCATTTGGAAAGTCCCTGAGTAATTTTAAAGAGCGCTTTTGATAGGTCGGTTAAATTATAGGTAGGCGGTCCCAAGTATTTGGCATTATATTATCTCGTGCCTAACAAGTGTAAGTTTCAATATTTGATTTCAGTGTAAATTGCACCGTACGTAGCGTGAGATTCAATATCGGTTTTGATTTGACAACGGAGATTTGAGATTACGTTAATAAAATGTCTTGTAAAGTTTATCTTATATATACTAGATATCTGCATGCATAAGAGTGATGGGATATCTTATAAAGAAAAAAATATAAGATGTCTTATAAAAGATACAAGATATCTCGTAAACTTTAGAAGATATAACTTTTATCAGATACCTTATAAATTTTATCTTTTAAACAGGAATAACCGTGTTATACTTATAATCCATCGCAGTATCAATAGGTATGGGAGGGGGAATACAGGGTCAAAAAGGCGAGCTCCGATATGTAAAGAAAGGGCAGGATAGCAATATCCCAGAATTCAAATAGTGCTGAATATTGAAAAGAAAAGAAAAAGGCGGGATTGAAAATGCTGCGGGAAAAGGCAGGATCCGCAGTTGCCTCTATATCCCAATAAAAATTGAAAGGTTACTCCCTTAAATTCCTGTAGATACTTGTCAGTTTTAAGTGATCAGAAATTTTAGTACATGTTTCTATAGGCGATTTTGTCCGTTTAAGAACAATGCTTTTGTTTTGTTGTCTCTTTCACATTCGCAGTTTCCATATCGTTATTTTAAAATAAATCTCTCAGAGGATATTTTCAAAATCTTGCAAAGCATTGGAAAAGATCATGTCGGAAAAATTTCTAAATTCAAATAGTTAGGGGGAAGAGGGGGTAAAAACTCGTAAGTTTCTGTCATCCGACATCGATTACATGTTAGTGGGGAAAAAGACAACTGACTTTAAAACCACATAATAATACATTTTAATAAACGTTTAATAGTTTCAATGTACACTTTCATTTGTTTTACTTGTTAATCGATTAGTTTCAACATACTTCATATTTAGTTTTGTATTGGGGGGGGGGGGGGGGGGGTGTCTTGGTGAGAACTATGCGAACTCAGTTTTCTCTAACATTGAACATTTGATCTCGCCCCTAAAATAATTTGTCAGATTAAGTAATAAGATCAATAGATATTCTACTTCGGGAAAACATTTATTTTCAACACATGGCATGCTTTGATGTCTTTTACTGTTATATATACCCACATTTTCGTAAGTAATTCGGAAGTGACCATCGCTAGATACTGTTAATTGAATGAACAACGGCAAGTTCTGTGAATTCTAGCAAAAACTAAATTCCCCAAACCACCCCTCTCCTGTACATGTAACACATTATTAAAGAAATTCAGCATTTCGTTAGCATTCTATAACGTCATAATAAACCACAGCAAAGGTCGATTGTTAATGTTGCGATACTGGCGTACCTTTGAACCTATATCACTGGTCCACCCCTAACTGTATGTCCATAGGAGTTTGAAATTTTATCAATAAAGTTAATAAAATGTACTTGATTGACCAAGCCTTGAGCTATGGTCAATCAAGTACATTTTATTAACTTTATTGATAAAATTTCAAGTTCCTATGGTATGTCCATGATTGCGATTACCCGTTGTACGAACGCGACACTCGCTTCGTCAATATATATATATATATATATATAGAAAGCCTCTTTTTTGGAAGTAAAATACAGAAAAAACTCTAAACACTTTGTTGAAATATTTCGACCATGTTACCGGTCTTCTTCACGAAAACACGACTGGAGAAGACCGGGTAACCCGGTCGAAATATTTCAACAAAGCGTTTAGAGTTTCTCTCTCTCTCTCTCTCTCTCTCTCTCTCTCTCTCTCTATATATATATATATATATATATATAACTGACTCGGCCTAAATTGCAATAAAATCAGTAGCAAAGAAATTTTCAACACTTCGTTCGTGTTCAGACCACAGGGGCTCGTCACGAATTGACCCTCTCTATTCTATATTTACATTTATTTGTAAATATAGAATAGACGATGTCAAATTTTAAAAAGACAAATATTTCGTGACGAGTCCCTGTGTTCAGACGAAATATGCTTCTCTTGGATTTTCTTTGCAGTTTCTTGAAAGTCATTTCCCTAAAAACTTCTCGCAGTTCTACAAATTAAAGACACCTTTGGTACATTGTCAGGGGTACAAATATTTCTTCTTAATAAATTTTATCTGATTTCTCTATTAATATACACTTGATTTCTTTTTAATTTCATACTCGATTAACAAAAGTACATCCGGTGTGAGCATTGCCGGTGTGAGCTTCGTTGACGACATTTTCGGTGCAAGAGTTCCCATGATTGACAATTTTATAACGTGGCCTTTACGACGCCTAATTTCTTACTGATTTTACCATAAAATAAACCCTCGGCATGTAATTTTAAAATCAACGTCATTGTTTTAGTTGGTATTGGTTTTCCCTTTTCGCAGTCTCTTCCATCGTGCTAAAAGATTATGTAATGACATGCCAGTGTAAAGACACGTGTGACCATCTAAAATTATTTTTATTCCCGCCCCTTTAAATATTGGTCCAATCGCAGTGATTGTTCTTTCCTTGATGTGTCAACATTGACAGATTTGTTTTGAAACCAACTATCCGAGACCTCGAATGAACTTGAGAAGCTGAGTCATTCACACTTACTGTAAATTCACAGTAAAGGATGATGGGATATACAAATTAGTATTATGGTCAAGTAAAACTAGTAACCTTGACCTCTGAACTTGAACATAAATCTGGTATAACTCTAGAACCGGGACTGATAGAAACATGTAATCTTCTGAAATGATAAAAGGATGTAGTGACCTACAAACTAGTATTTCCAGTGACCTTGACCTTTGATCTTGATTATAAAAACTTGTATAACTTTAGAACCCAGACTAATAGAGGCATGGGATCAAAATTATGAGAGGATGTTGAGACCTACAAACTAGGATCAAGGTCAAGTGACACCAATTTTATTGAGGGAACAAATGGGATTTTTTTGTAAAATTTCAAAATCCAAGTCTTTGTGATCTAGATTTGTCAAATGAAGTTAGAATTGGCAGGGATTTTGTCAAGGGAGGAAAATAGTAGTAATCAGAAAAGGCCACTTTTATACAGCCAGTATCCTTGTTTGGGAGACTTTATAAATTTTTATCTGAACAAAGATAATTTAAAAGTAAGAATGAAGAGGTACTCCAGACTCATGACCTATTGGTGAAGGGAGAGGGGAGTAATCTGAAACTCATTGTTTTGATTGTAAAATAATGACTGGTCCAGTTAGGTCAAAGGTCACCACATTTTCTACACATAGATTTTAATATAGGCAGAGATGGTATATGTTTCACAAATATTTCTTATTTAGTTCTTAAGTATCACATACAGCTCTAGTGATTGGCTGATTAGTTCTTGATGATTGGTTGTGATTTAATTATACAGACGTTAGAATTACAGAATAACAGATCTGATTGGTTGTTTTGTCTTGTAGGCTTCCATTTTATTATGAAGTTAAGATCCTGTTTGTCATTTGGTTGTTATTACCTGTGACTAAAGGCTCCAGCTACCTATACAAGAAATTTGTGCACCCTCACTTTGCCAAGAGGGAAAAGGTAAGATGATTTGATAGCTTATAGGCCCCCCTTCCTCTGCAATAAATATGTACACTCACACTTCACCACGTGAGAGAAGGTACTTCTCCTGAAATTTATGTCTAGACATCTCTGAAGTGTCTGTCCCATTCACAAATTGGTTTGATAAGATGTGAGTGTGATGAGATCCTCCCCAGCTGTCACCGGAGGAAATTCCAGGTGTACTGGGATACAGAGAATATGTATATTGATAAACCCAGGTAAAATAATCTGAATGTAACAGTCTGAATTTGTATCCAGTAAGGGAGACTTATAACGTGTAAGAGTGCTAGTCATAATCAATACATAATGAGATGTAGCTCAGTGTTCGCGAAGGTCTAAATTATATTACCAGTCATTCGGTCTGGTAAAATTTCTGTTTTTACCAGACCGAATGATGATTTACCAGACCGAACGAAAGTCATATACAAATAAACAAAAACTGACAGTGCACCAATATTTATTATTTAATCTCTAACTAGCTCAAACATCAATGCCCAATTATCATGTTCATCTCGAAATTCATCACAATAATGATCGTTTTCGTCATCATCCTTGGACTCATAAATTTCTTCTAGAGCAAACATGTCGTCGTTGTCCATAACTGCGTTTTCTGCTGAGCCTGGAAATTAATAAATTGTAGTGTAGTTGTTATTAAATTTGACTTGTGATACTTATGAATATTGTCAAAAATCATAAAATTATATGCGAAATTACTATACATACCTTGAAATTCATCAGCTTCAGAATCAGTTGTGTCTTTGTCCATGCTCTCAGGAATGTTATTTATGTCTGTGTTTTCTGACAAATCTAGGGGAAAAAATAAGCTTTTCAATATTGAGAGATTAGAAAGAAATTGGGGGGAGGGGGATTTAAGTTTACCAACCTTGAAGTTCAGTGATGTCAATGGAGGATCCCACATCAATCACATTGGTGGACTGACCAGCTTTCTTTGCCCTCTGGTAGTTTGGCAGACGTGGCTTCAGAGCTAAGGACTGTGGTAGAAAATGTGAAGCAACTGATAACAAATAGAGAATAATGCATTTGTATCAGCTAGTATGAAATTCCATCACTTGACAAAGTTGTTTTGAGAGGAGAAAAAAATCAATTAATTCATGTATATTCAAATATTGTTTCTTTAATTTGATAATGCAAATTATGTCATTCAATACTAAATTTGAATTACCAGCCATTTGTCAATAGATGACGTAGGGTCAAATTCTGTAACTCGTGGACTTTGAAGTTTGACCATGAGAATATCGTTGAGGGTAGAGGTTTGAAGGCGTGTTCGTCTACTTGTCTTAACAAGTTTCATGTGAGAAAAAGTAGTCTCACAGCTGACGCTTGTAGGGGGAATGCATCCTAGAAGCTCAATCACGGCCATCAGCATTGGAAACTCAGGATCATGAGCATCACACCATTTCAATTCCTGAACTTTACTTCCATGTCTGTAATTATATTGATTAATTTATGATGATACTGAAATTTTATTTTGGCATACCAGTCATAACATTATGATATTTAGTTTTAATATCACCACTGGGATAGGAACCTACTTTCTGTAGAGAATTTTCTTGAAAAGCCTGAGCTCATTCATGGTCTCCTGAACAGAAAAATCTGGTATGGCTCTTAGAAGAGTTTTGCTGTAATGGTTGGCAATGGTCATTATTTCTGTTTCAGCAAAGACTGAAATGAAATAAACAATAATAAATCAGAGGTCTTTTATTTGTACATGGTGATGCCAAATGGTTAAGTCAATAAGTGAATATTAAAATTACAGAGTCACACAATACTATTACAGCATATATTGTGTCATTGTTATTGTAAATAATGTACATAATTATAAAGTATATGATCATCATAATGCGAATCGCACTTTATCAGAACAACCATATCTTACCAGTTTACTTAATAACTTGATTTCATATCAATTGAATCGTATGTTGAAGAATATAAAGTCTTTTACACTACAGTCTACATTAATTTGTAAACAGACAAACACATTCATATGAATAACACAGAAGCAGTAACATTTATGATTAATTGAATAAAACCAAAACGTGTCAACTAAAACAAAACATCAACAAAGAACTTTAACAAAGTTTGTTGATATAACCTCCTAAATCTGGACTTTCAACTGTTGGCCAATTCTTAAAGTGCAGAATTCTTGTTGAGTTCATAACATTCGTTTCAGAAACGCCCAACTCAAATCTCTCTTTCAGTGCATCTATGAGCCCACTAAGAATTTCATTCTTGTATGACAACGAAGGTGTATTACCCCGCAGAGTAATGCCCTCATATGTGCCTGCTTCCATAATTTCGGAAACACTTTTAAGGTCCCTAAATGACAAAGTAATTTTTGATCTACTTATGTTATTGCTTTTTGATTAAGAAGCAAAGCAAAACATTTTTCACATGCATCTCAGTATTATTTAAAGAGACAAATGAGATTGATTTTATTTTATACATAAAATTTACATGAATGATTCAGAGTGTTAACACTTCAGTGAGTCTTACCTGGTCTTGAACTCTTCCAACAACTCTATGGTGGATTCTGCCCAAATAACACTATCAGCCACAGTGGATTCTGTTTTTTGCAGTTTAAGCGACAGTCTCATGAGAGGTTCTAAAGCTTCCTGTTAATAAAATTTGATGACAACACACATGAAGATGATGGAATGTGGAGATTTGCTTTATGCATGTATGATGATGTTTGATACAGTTTAATTTAAAGAATTTATCAGCTCTCAGTTATTGTCGTAATTATGAGACATTTGATTTCTTGAATAGTTACCATATCTACCAATTGTCGGACTAATGTTTGATTTATTCTATAAAGTACAAACCTGGAGAAAAAGAACAAAGCACACAAGGTCTTTCCTCAACAAGATCTTTGCCAGGCCCTCTGCTTTAGGATTCTTGTGGCTCAGGCTACAGAGATGTGCCTCATATGCTTGGAAAGTACGCATCATGTTGTTCATCCCACGGAACAAATGGGCTAGCCAACGTGTTCCGGTCACCTTTGTAGGCACCACACCCTTCACATTTAAAGCTCTGATAGCATCAAGTAGCCCCCGCTTGTTTTTGTACTGTTTTGTGTAAAAATAGTACAGACCTATCAGTAACGTCATAAGTCTATCGTACAGTTTGCTTTTTTTGAGTACATCCCTGAACGCCAGTTCAAGTCTATGCGCAAAGCAATGGACATTAACAAGTTCATCGTTAATGTTGTTTTTCAACAGAGCAGAGAGTCCTCCTTTTTTCCCCACCATGTTTGAGGCCCCATCACTCCCCATTCCAACCAGTTTTGCTGTAAATAGTAATTGCAACCAAATGTTATCATGTTTCTAATTCTATACATTGTTTTTTGATAAAATTTAATTATTAACTTTCGTTTCGTCATGTCTCTGCTGAAATAGTGGCAGGACTGACTGAATGAACTAAATTCCTTTTCTTTTAGATATTTGAATGTTATGCATAATTTACGTAGTGATTTCAGATTAGTCACTGCATATTGTGACAGAGCATATATATGTAATTTCAACAATAACATAGACATGTACCACTACCTTCAAAAAGATGTACCTTTATCAATCCTGCAATCAGTAAACACCTTCATCAAAAAGGATTCCAAGTCAACTGCACAGGTGCTATTTGGTGTTCCAATTGCTAGGAATCTCTCTGTGACTTTTCCATGCAAGGAGAACCGCAAATAAAGTGCCTCCTGTTCATCACCACTGATGTCAGTTGATCCGTCCATCATGATAGAGAAAAAGTTGACTTTGCTGAGAAAATCTACAGTGTTGTCTCTCTCGGTAGCAGCTATTGACTTCACAAATTCAATGGCAGCTTTGTCGTTGATATATGTGCCGCCTAGATCAATACCTTAAAGATATAATATTACATAAGCTATTTTAGGTTGATATTTCATAACAAGAAAACACAAGTTCTAGAGATTTTTTAGACGTAAGACCAGCATATAATATAAAAATTTACATGTACTTTACCTTTAACTTGATCCAATGAACACAACCATGTGTAGTCACGCATTGGCCGATTGTGCTTCATAACAGCATGAGCATTTCGAAATAAAAAAACAAGTCTGTCTTTTTCAGCTTTTCTTAACGACTGTAAAGCTTTGCCGGCAGAAGTGTTGGTCAAAATATCCGACCCTGTCTTAGCAGACGCATTTTGAAATTCTATGGCCTTTTTATGAGCAACGCTGGACTCGTGGTCGACCACAGCAGTCACTCTGAAATTTGTGCATCCGTCTAAAAAGGTGTTCTGACCTTTTAAGTTTGAGCTTATTCCAGTTGGGGTACGATTGGAACCTGACTTTGAAGCATAACGCTCGACACACACTGAACAAGTCATTGCACTTTTCTCGTCGTTGTAAGTCAGCCATGATCGCCCCTCCTTCCATTTTGGGTTAAATTTTCGTGGAGGTCTTTTCGCCTCGTAATTCTTGTTGTTTTTCGTTGAATCGGGATTGCTAAGCTTTAGTTTTTTTCCTGGTATAGCACCCTCAACAAATTTCAGTCCCAACATTTCACGGTTTATACCGGAACTAAAATACTGTATGTAAATGTCGAACCCGATATATTTAGAAGCGACGATCCCGTGTTGGAGTACGATAACAACGACACTTTTTGAAAACCATTTTAGGAATCCATGGAAAAGATGAACATGTTTTGAATTTCAATTTTATTTTATTCATTTATCATTATTCTCCCAGTTTTCATTGCCTCTACATTACCGGACATTTGGTCCGTCACGATTCTAACTTTTACCGGACCGAGTCTATTTTTACCGGACTTGTCCGACGGTCCGACGAACCTTCGGAAACACTGGTAGCTGTGTAAGAGTGCTAGTCATAATCAATACATAATGAGATGTAGCTGTGTAAGAGTGCTAGTCATAATCAATACATAATGAGATGTAGCTGTGTAAGAGTGCTAGTCATAATCAATACATAATGAGATGTAGCTGCTAGTCAATAAGATGTTATGAAGTGCTGAAATATTTGGACAGATACAGTACATGTTGTATAATTATACGTTGCCCTTCCTCCGTCAGAGATCAAATTTGTGAAGCGTACAGTGATTTTGAAGCTTTGTCGGTTTTCTTATGTTGGTGAAAATCAACGATGCGACATTTCATCACACCAGGAGTTTGCTGTTTGGGGTTCATATAACACACCATCATGTTCAGTTTTGCCTGTGTGTGTTCTCAGTAGAAACTATTTTCTCTTTCAAATCATCTTACATCAGTTCTTTGATCATGTTTATTTCAGGAAATTGATGAATGTATAGACCAGTATAGTAAGAAGGGCTACACCACTCTACTGAGTCTGGGGACGCGGGGACTGACGTACGCCACTAATGTGGTGGTTACCACGGCGATAAAGGTAATGTTGCCAAGGTAGAGAAGGTAAAGACAAACTACTGAAGACTAGTGGTCACAAATTATTGTTGACTAGTGGTCACATGGTGACAACCAAACTATCGCTTGCTAGTGGTCACATGGTGACAACCAAACTATTGCATGCTAGTGGTTCTTTAATCTTCAAAATCACTAGATGGTATGTGGCCATCATACTTGTGTGATTATTTACTTGTTAAATTGGATTCTTGAAATAAATACCTTGATCAAATTATTTGAATTATCAAATGCTAATTGACAATTATTATTTATCAAATGCAAACCATGATGTGCAGAGTTTACATGACACTGGTGTGAATACTTTGTGAAGTGACTACAATCAAAACTTGCTGTGTGCTAATTTTTGTCATCCTGGATAAATAAACGCTATTGTTATTATCATTATTATAATTATTATAGTGTTCTGTGTTGACAGGGTCAGTCCTCGCTGGTCGATCACATCAGGAAGAGTTACAGCACAAATGACCTTCGAGTGGGAGAGGACACAATCGATGGTCACCAGCCAAGCTTTGTATTGGATGATGATGAATTAGGTAAGGGCAAGACGCACAGTGTATGCTTTACAACACGCAAATGATCAAGCATGTACAATATGTTCAGTATTCAGTTAACTGCTGCTCGCATGATGTACAGTTTTAAATCTGCTGTTCACACATAGAGTACAGTTTACAGTGATTGCTGTTCACACATAGAGTACAGTATACAGTGATTGCTATTCACACAGAGTACAGTTTACAGTGATTACTGTTCACACATAGAGTACAGTATACAGTGATTGCTGTTCACACAGAGTACAGTTTACAGTGATTGCTGTTCACACATAGAGTACAGTTTACAGTGATTGCTATTCACATAGAGTACAGTTTACAGTGATTGCTGTTCACACATAGAGTACAGTATACAGTGATTGCTGTTCACACAGAGTACAGTTTACAGTGATTGCTGTTCACACATAGAGTACAGTTTACAGTGATTGCTATTCACAAATAAAGTACAGTTTACAGTGATTGCTGTTTACACATAGAGTACAGTTTACAGTGATTGCTGTTCACACACAGAGTACAGTTTACAGTGATTACTGTTCACACAGAGTACAGTTTACAGTGATTGCTGTTCACACATAGAGTACAGTTTACAGTGATTGCTATTCACAAATAAAGTACAGTTTACAGTGATTGCTGTTCACACACAGAGTACAGTTTACAGTGATTGCTGTTCACACATAGAGTATAGTTTACAGTGATTGCTGTTCACACATAGAGTACAGTTTACAGTGATTACTGTTCACATAGAGTACAGTTTACAGTGATTGCTGTTCACACACAGAGTACAGTTTACAGTGATTGCTGTTCACACACAGAGTACAGTTTACAGTGATTACTGTTCACACAGAGTACAGTTTACAGTGATTGCTGTTCACACATAGAGTACAGTATACAGTGATTACTGTTCACATAGAGTACAGTTTACAGTGATTACTGTTCAAACTTGCATGATGAGTCCTGCTCACATTTCTATAAGCCTTGCATTGAAGAGAGGGAGAAGATAGATATACGGGAGTCACTGTGTCCATCTGTATGTCTGTTATCACATGTGGAATTCAAACCACACTAGTTTAAATTGTTAAACACATTAGACCTATTTCTAAAATCACAGAATAATCACAAAACACTTTTCCACACTGCACTTTATTTATCCTCAGCTCAGTAACATCTACATGCAAAACACTCCTCCTTTTACTGAAGAGTCTTCTACTACAAAGTATCTGTTTTATCTTTACTTACAGTATGTACAGTAGGACCCCACTATACAAGTTTCTGATTTATCTGTATGTACAGTAGGATCACACTATACAAGTTTCTGATTTATCTGTATGTACAGTAGGACCACACTATACAAGTTTCTGATTTATCTGTATGTACAGTAGAACCACACTTTACAAGTCTCTGATTTATCTGTATGTACAGTAGAACCACACTTTGCAAGATGTGGTAAAATGCTTTATTATTCTGGTCATGGTGACAGATTGTTATAAAATAAACACAGATCCAGAGCCCATCAGTCAACTGAACGAGGCAGGCAGTAAAACAAATGACACGGGCAAATTGTCTCAAAAAAATCCTGAAGTGGGAGGGGGATCAAAGAGGGGTGGTGACTCAATTAAGCAAAGAAAACAGGGGCCATCAGGGTTAAGTCGTGGCAAGGGTGAGTCGAGATTGGTCTCCCCTATACCCTTTGCAGTGGTGCATGTTGGGAAGTTACACCCGTTTCAGTTTCACTTTTGTTTTCCAAGCTCTAATGACTTTTTTTTAGTATTTTTGGTAACTGATGACTGCATGCCGATTCTCTGCTGACTGTCAGGACTTCTATCTACAGAAATTCCAAATTTATTTATGCTCCAGTCAAGACATGGCTGGAGACATTAATGTCTTACATTCTTCCATTCACAAAAACATACTAAGTATTCACCATGAAATGCACTAAGTATTTACCAAAAAATGAACTAAGTATTCACCATGAAACGCACTTAAGTATTCACCAAAAAATATACTAAGTATTCACCTTGAAAGTTACTAAGTATTTACCAAAAAATATACTAAGTATTCACCATGAAAGTTACTAAGTATTTACCAAAAAATATACTAAGTATTCACCATGAAAGTTACTAAGTATTTACCAAAAAATATACTAAGTATTCACCATGAAAGTTACTAAGTATTTACCAAAAAATGTTAATCTGAATATTTTCACAAACATATGGTGCACGTATGTTTTGCACAAAATAAAATGGCTGCTTGAAGTGTGAAACTGCAAATACAAAACCGAACAGATTATGAACACAAGCATGCAATTCAGAAGATCGGATTTTCTTATCACCTCCGGTCTCTATGTAAGTTTCATGGTGGTTTTTTTTTTCTATCTATTTCTGTTGCTTTGGTGTCTAAAAAGGAAAGTTTACTTTGTTCGGGGCATTTGTTTTGGAAAAACGACTCTTTTAACATTGATCTTAATGTGTGCATTGTTCAGTTTTGCATTTAGTTCGGGAATTGGGAGTTAAGTTATTGTTCTTCACCCAAAACTGCTTTACTGACATTAACAGGATTTATTCTTGTGAAATTTAAATTTCATTTTATTCTTTATGGTACCAAGCATCTGATGGAAATAGTGATTTTTAAACAGATAACAGAATAGCTCAGGACAACAGAGAGATAGAGAGAAGGAAACCACTGCGCCGGAGCAACAGTGACATGTCGGAAGTCCGACCCCCTACGTCCCGATACAAAAACCCAAACACAGGTATTGTTAGCTCACCTGAGCTTAAAGCTCAAGTGAGCTTTTCTGATTGCATGTCCGTCGTCTGGAAACTTTTTACATTTTCTACTTCTTGTCCAAAGAACCACAGGGCCAGAAAAGTTTACATGAAAGCTTCCTGACATAGTGCAGATTAAAGTTTGCTAAAATCATGACTCCCGGTGGTAGGTTGGGGCCACAATGGGGATTGAAGTTTTACATGCGAATATATAGGGAAACTCTTTTAATATGGGCCAAGGTGACTTAGGTGAACAATGTAGCAGGGTTGTTCAAAGAAATAACATTCCATTTGAACACACATCTAACCATTCTGAGATTTATCCTGGGCTTGATTTCCCTGTGTGTGGATTCCTGTTGCTATGAGAATCGCTGATCTATGTTTTGTGAGTGATTCTTTCTGTTACTGTGTGAATTGCTAATGTTTTGTGGGTGATTTTTTCTGTTACTGTGTGAATTGCTAATGTTTTGTGGGTGATTTTTTTCTGTTACTGTGTGAATTGCTAATGTTTTGTGGGTGATTTTTTGCAGAGCTTTCAAAGGTTGAAGAAGTGGAAGAAGAATACATGCTTCATGAAGACCAAGTCCATGTACGGCCTGGGTACTACAGTCCTAAACAGGTCAGTTGTCTCTCCTGAAGAGTCCCAAACATCTCACGTTAACCCCATGAACAGTTCCAAACATCTCACATTATCTCCCCTGAACAGTCCCAAGCATCTCATGTTATCTCCCCTGAACAGTCCCAAACATCTCACATTATCTCCCCTGAATAGTCCCAAACATCTCACATTATCTCCCCTGAACAGTCCCAAACATCTCATGTTATCTCCCCTGAACAATCCCAAACATCTCACATTATCTCCCCTGAATAGTCCCAAACATCTCACATTATCTCCCCAGGACAGTCCCAAACATCTGATGTTATCTCCCCTGAACAGTCCCAAACATCTCGTGTTATCTCCTTTGAACAGTCCCAAACATCTCACGTTATCTCCCCTGAATAGTCCCAAACATCTCACATTATTTCCCCTGAACAGTCCCAAACATCTCACATTATCTCCCCTGGACAGTCCCAAACACCATATCTTCTTTGAAAGCCAAACCAGCTCCTTTTACAAAGTTGTTACTGTACAAGCTATGGTCATGTACTGTTTGTCATAATCCTACTTAGACCTAATAATTTGTGATGTCTCCCTGCTAAACAGTCCATAATAGTTTCATTATCCTGAAGAATCTGAATGTTAAAAAAAAACTATCAAACATATATTGACTTGTACCATATTAATTTTTTTTTATTATTTAAAACTTCAACAAATTTGTAACAATTTTTTCTTCAGAAAATTCTAATAAATTTTCAATGGTTTTCGAGGGGTGAAATCAATGTTAGCTGTGTATATGTATCTAACAATAACAGAGTGATATCGGGGCCATTCACTACTCCAACAAGTTAGAGTCTTGATTAATGTCCCTAACACAAAGTATCTCACCGTGAACCTCTAGCATACTCCAACAAGTTAGAGTCTCGCTTAACGTCCCTTACATGAAGTATCTCACTGTGAACCTCTAGAATACTCCAACAAGTTAGAGCCTCAATTAATGCCCTAACACGAAGTATCTCGCCGTGAACCTCTAGCATACTCCAACAAGTTAGAGTCTCGCTTAACGTCCCTTTCATGAAGTATCTCGCTGTGAACCTCTAGAATACTCCCAACAAGTTAGAGCCTCGGTTAACGTCCCTAACACAAAATATTTCACCGTGAACCTCTAGCATGCTGGAGTGGGCATTCACCTGTGTCATAGCATCCGTACAAGCAACAACTCACATGTCTACACATAATTTTAGTCTTCAATAGTACCAGTAGTTAAATTTAAGAATTAAAATTTAATTCTAAAAAAAAAAATATGCATGTACTAAAAAAAAAAATAGGGGTGTGATTTTTCTGTTTTCAGAGGAAATCCTCTGATTGGCTCAATTTTTGAAAAAATGAGTTTGATCTAAAGTGACAGAAAATTATATTTTTCCAGGTAGGGTGAGGTATTTTTCTCCCTTTTTGACCAGTTTTCTTCTGTTTTCTGAGGAATTCAATCACAGCCCTGAATTAAAAATAATTATCCCACCGAGATAAAATTTATTTAATTTGTATCAATATTGCATTCAGAAATAATAATTTTACAACATGAGTTCTTTGTATTCCGAGTCAATTCAGATTTTTAAAGGAACTTCAGAACAAAAGATGATAAATCTGCAAACTGATACACCCTAGTATAAATTCTGTGCTCATTTTGAAAGTTAAATCTGCAGATACAGATGAATGGTGAATATGTACATTTACGTGTAAAACTAGAATCATGGTCATGGTGATAGACATGAAGAACTTGAGTCTTGTTGAATTCCAGACCAGTTCTACGAAAAATAAGATCACATAAAAACCCAAAATTACAACCACAAAAAAATTAAGGAATATTCAAATTGAAAACTACAGCTTCAAAAGTATAAATAGGATTTTTAACTGTTTAAACTAAAAAATTACAGATAACCATTAAAAATGATGATCTTAGAAAATGTAAAAGTAAACCTAAATTTTAAATAAAATCCTGTGGGGAGGCCCTCCTGATCCCCACAACAGGTGGGTGTCACTCCTTTCACATCTGCCCCCTCCTTGGGTCTCCATGCCTCAATGAACCTTTCTGCTTCATTAACTTGACACATAAGGCACACTATGCCAATATACATGACCATTCATAAGTGAAAAATGTCCATTAAAAATCATTTAAACAGTGCACAATAGACAATTATATTTGGAACTTGAGGAACATGTATATAATTCACAGACCAGAGTTTTTGTTCTTAAAGTTATTACACAGGCATGTTATACACAAATTTGTATCACAAATATTGGGGACTTTGTCTGAATATTTTGGCTAGAGCACATGAAATTTCAAATTTTGACTGAATTTCTATGTTGCTGTAGTCAGACATGGCCTAATTATTCATTGGGGCTGTGAATTGGATGGCATACATGAAAAGTTAAGCTGTGACCACAGATAAGAATGTTGACACTGTATGAAGTTTGTATGTTTACAGAAATATTAAATAAATGAATTTATTTCTTGTAGGACATGTATTTTTATGGTAAATGTTGATTTATAACTAATAATTTCTGCAATTCTCTGAAAGTGAAATGCTTTTTACATTTCGATCACACTGCATGTCATTTACGAGTGCTGCTGCTGCTGCTGTGAAGTTCTCACCCCCTCTCTCTCCGTTTCTCTCCCTTTCTCTTTCTGTCTTACACTGCACCAGCTGTGTGGCAAGATTTGGTACATTTTGTGAATAACATTTATTTCAGAATGGGGAAGGATTGATTACTGAGAGTGAGGAGCATTACTTTGCTGGTTTACAGGGGCTGTAACTCTCATCTGAATGTTTGCTTGTTAAAAAAAAAATGCTTTTGTTCATTTTCTGTGATGGGTTTATTCAAAGAGAGCTTTCTATGTTTCACCTGACCCTAATGTTCATGTGAAATCTTCAGATCTTCTCTGCCCATCTGTCTGTCTGTCAGTGATATGCAAACAAGAAATGTTGATGGACTTGATAAGAGATTTCACAAGACTCTAGAAACACTTCCTTTGCAGTGGTGAGCAGTTCACTGTGTCATGGTTCTGTAGAAATCTTTAGTGAGCTATTACAATGCATGCTGGGAATGACGGGTTCTGCCGTACTTAAAATGTAGTTTTTCTTTTGTAACAATAATGTAAACCAAACAAAATGTTCATGAGGTACAGTTAAATGCAGTAAACCGTTCTGATCTAACTTTGAAAGGAATCAGTTTTGAATGTTACCCGTTTGTAATGTATCCATTGTAGAGTTATCTCTCTTGCCAACATGCCTGAAATTGTGAAAAAGTAAAGAGTAGTTGTACAAAAATGATGATTTGTCCTCGTAAGAGCATAATAAAATGTAGATTGAGGTTTGTATGGAAAAACTAGATAAAGAAGTTATTTTGTATGTAAACTTGCCAATTCAGCATGTTTCATGTAGCAGACAACCTGTGACAGTGTCAGCTATAGATAGGATGTCCCTGGCCTGAAGTTAGCTCCCTTCACTGGAGTGTGACTGGCCAGTCCAAATATGTCAACATCATTACGTAGGAGTTGATGAAGTTACAATGATGGCAATTTACTAAAGTAGTCTTGTCACGCTTAACCCAAGAAGCTCAATTTTCCTAGTACAATTGTATACATGTTTTGTAGAATTTGATGATGCAATGCATGTTTATTTCTTATAATTACCTTTCTGCATAATGACAAATTTATGTAGGCAAGTGATTAATTTATTGTCTATTTCAGATCCGTCTAGACCCATACGGAACTTTACCAAGAACCCGCGCCCGTACTCGAAGTAAATTGCCAAAATGAAGGATCTCGATATTGTCACGACTAAACAGCTGATACTCAACACCGGGGGTCACTTCACTACTTGTCGGTCGACGTCACGCGTCAATGTTAAACACACTTGTTTCCAAGCAATTTTCTTTTGAATTTAATGGGAGGCCTGCCATAGGCCAAGATTTTTCGTTTCGCTCGATTTCTGTGCAGATTTATATCATATGAACCATATCACTGAATTCTGACTTCACAAAGTAGAGAGGACAAAATGTGGGATTTTCATCTCTCTGAAGTTTTAATGTCAGCTTCTTTAATGTGATGAGTGGGGTAGGTTTTATATATCGTTATGTTGTAAATTGTCTGATTATTGATTACAGTTTTAAAAGCTGAAATGTAGAAGAAGAAAAAAGACAAACTTGTTGTATGGGTTATGTCAAAAGTCGTTTACACCGTTTATGCTGTGTGATTGATGTCTGTTGTACTTTTTACAATGAATTCAACAGGAGAGTTTTATGTAGCGTCTGTAGATGGGTTTCACTGAGATGATCCTGTATGAAAGATATAGAGATACTGCCAAATTTATCCGTTGTGTTAAATCACATTTAGACCTCGTTTGTAACAGGATCTGTAGCCGATTCTGTTTTGGTAGCGTTTTAGATTGATAGGTATGTTAATGTCAGTCATGATGTACAGAATTCAGACCACGTCTAGGTCGTGTGTTTTAATATGACTAACTCTATATTTGTAAATTTTTAACTTTTTTGGAGATGTGAGATGATTGTTCTCTCAGGGTCGCTGAATGTTGGCAGATATGCTGCTGGTTGAATAACTATCTATTTATTGAGACATGAGGGTTTTGTTTACACGTATATTTCACATTTTGTTTCACATTCAGTTCTTTTATAAAAGCTTTTTTTTTGTGTTGTGTATATATATTTTTTTCTTTTGGCACTGTATCTTGCTCAAGCAATTTTTTGTTTGCCTTTTTTTTTTTTATCTTTGGTCATGTACAACATTCCACACCCTTGTTTTGTATATTTTTAAATCTGACTTTGAATCTATCACATAAACTTGTTTTGTGTATTTTTAAATCTGACTTTGAATCACATAAACTTGGAACCATTGAAACAAAACACAGGTGCCATAGCAGATATCCATATGAATGTTGTTAAAGCACCATTTTTTATGAATTCATCAATGTGGATGCTTTGGCGCTTATTTCACATATAGAGCGAGCTGTGAGAAATTTTCACTTAATGTAAGAAAACAAAGCATTGTGTAGCATATTAGTGCAGTTCAAATCATGTACATTGGTCTTAGATTGACAGCATGCAAAAGTACATGTGATCATTTGTTTTCGAGTCACTATGAATGGTGCTCAGCCACTGGTTAATTTACCACAACGTCTTTGTTTCTTCCTGGTTTTGAATCTCCCTGCTTGTCAGGTTTGTACCTCAGACTTAACCGCTGGACAGGGAGATCGGTTTTCGATTGGGAAGATCAAACATGAAACGTTGTGTACAGCGAGTCACTGTAAATCACGTTTGATTCATGAGAACATTATTTACGCGTAATTTCATGGGACTGTCCATTAGCGAAAATTTAGTTGCATAATGATTCGCGAAAGATATATCTCACGAATAAATACATTATTGTATCCATGCATAAATCAGTTCTCGTGAAATAAAAAGTGATCTACAGTTGATTAAGTATGTAGTTATGGTGTCTCAATCTGTGATATAAAGAATAAGAGTGCTATTTTATAGATTATTACACTAAGGGGCTCCACAACGAATCTGTTGACAGGTGCCACAGTGTCTAACATATTTTGATTATGGCCAGGGGGAAAACTAGTTTCTTTTTGATGATTGTGAAAGTAAATCTCCCAGGCAGCTCCTGAACACTAGACGTATTATGGTAGGAAAATGTTCAAAGTACTGCAGGAGTTTGTCAAAAGTATTGCATAATAGAAGGAAGCTCAATGAAATAGTAAATCAAAGTAATGGATAATACTGTATGCAGGGTTATTTTTGCCTTGCTGCACTTGACAGTTTTGCTCCATTTTAAATTCGCCCAGACACAGTTGTGTTAAAAGAGTTGAGATAAGGGGGGGGGGGGGGAATTCATCCAGTCCTAAATTCGCTCACTGACAAGGGTAAAAGAGGCGAAAATAAAACGGGGGCGAATATTTCCGTGTGTACAGTAGAAGGAAAGCTCATTGAAATGGTAAATGCTGATACAGCCTAAATTATTGTTCTATCCAAAACATCGAGAGTCGTATATATCGCAATTTTCTAAAGACGATGTATCTGCATGTTAATTAATTCATCCACAAAAGTTTGTACGAATAGTGGTAGTCAGTTTGTACAAAACTTTCAGCGTCACAATAAACATACATTAAATGCGATAAAATATACTGCATGATATGTTAGTTCAGGACGTGAAATAATGTGAGAGCATTACAAAATTCTGTCACAGATTTGTGTATGAAATGTACAGAAGAAATGAGTGATGTTTGTATATGATACATTAAGTTAGCCTTGTCGAGTTTTTTACTTTTGAAATTGTGGTTATTTCATTAATGAGAGTGTATTCATGACGCATACTTTTAAAAAAATTCAGGTTCAAGATCTTGCATAAGCATCTGTTTTCTGTGATGTATATTATATGTACGGACTTAAAACGAAATTTACTTACTCTGAGGGGGGTTTGGGGTAAATGGGTAAAGGAAATAAATAGTTTTAATTGCATATATGGTGTACTAGGGAGAGAGCCTCATTATGAATTTGACACTGATCTGCAGTTTGAAGGTCATGAATATGTATGATAGTGACCTTGTATGATGAGTGTTTGAATAATAAATGTTTTCACCATTCCCTTTTCGTCTTTGTTGTTTACTTGCAATCTTACGAAGCAAAATCAAAAGGATTCTGAAATGGAACAATATTTGTTCTAAAGGTCAGAGTTTGTGTTTCCATGCCAATCTCAGAGTTCATGACCTGGCCAGGGACAAACGATGAATACCCAACAGCTTCCTATGGATTTGAACCTACGATATCTGTCCCTTTAACCACTGTTGCATGAAACCAAAGATGTTCACATTCACTTCAATACTGATTGAATTTCTCATAAGTTTTCCTATTCAGATTCACCTTGATCAATGGCAGCAGCTTGTAGAAATCAGAAAATTTACCAAAAAGATGGCTTAAACACCGTGAGCATGTTGATTAAGATTTCTTTTCCTTCAAACATTTTTTAAGCTCAAGTGAGCTATTCTGATCACCATTTGTCTGTCATATGTAAATTTTTCACATTTTCATCCTCAATCTACTCCAGAACCACTGTGCCAATTTCAACTAAACTTGGTACAAATAATCTACAGTGTATGTGTGAAGTAGCTGCAGAACTGTAGCTCTCTTAAGAAAATATTGTGATGGAACAGGAAAGCTTTGACACAGTGCAGATTCAAGTTTTTGAAAATCATGGGCCCCCTGGGGTAGGGTGGGGCCTCAATAGGGGATCAAAATTTTACATACAAGAATATAGGAAAAATCTCAATCTGATTAAAATAAGATCTTTGATCCGCTCCGTGTAGCAACATAACAATAACGGAGCGGATCAAAGATCTTATTTTAATCAGATTGGGAAAAATCTTTAAATACCTTTTCAAAAATCACAGGGCCAGAAAAGTTTAAATTTACATGAAAGCTTCCTGACATAGAGTAGATCCAAGTTTGCAATTCATAGTCCCCAGGGGTAGGATGAGGCCACAGAGTGTTATATGCTTACAGGGAAAATCTTAAAGCAATGGTGTGTGACCTTGACCTTGAAGTTTGACCCACTTTTAACAAAAATCTTTTCTATTCAATATACAATTGTATTCTGAAGGTTGATCTTTCATATTTTGTATGTATATTTCTTATGACAAGAGAGTTTTGAATTTCATTCCAAGACCTTTGACCTTGAAGTTGACATACTTTGATAATTTATATAAATTTCTAATAATAATACCTTTTATTTCATATTGTAACCTTGAAATTTGACATATTTTAAAGAAAGTGTAACATTAAATATTTTCAGAAGTATTCAAAGTAGGGCTTTCATATTTTGTATATAGATTATTTATGACAAGACAACCTTGTGACACAATCATATTGATCTAGTAACCTTGACCTACTTTCTTTTAAAAAAACACCCTGACATAATCAATATCTTAATTCTTTAAGGAAAATATTTTATATTTGTATACCTTGATTTACTTTGGTGTGTGACCTTGACCTGGGAATTTTACCTACTTTTAATAAAAATCTGACCTATTCAATATTTCCTCAACTATTTAAGCTGTCATATTTTATATATAGATTTTTTATGGCAAGGTCTTTGTGACCTAATTTTATCCAAAACCACAGACAATTGTATTGCTTGGGTTCGAATTTACTATTAAAGAGTATTTAATAGTAAATTCGAACCTAAGCGATCGATATAATTGCCTGTGTCCAAAACAGCAAGATCATGTTCAAGTCATATTGGTGTTGAGACAGTTCTTTATTCTGTTGAGTTCTGTATTCTGTTGAGACAGTTCTGTATTCTGTTGGTTCTGTATTCTGTTGAGACAGTTCTGTATTCTGTTGGTTCTGTATTCTGTTGAGACAGTTCTGTATTCTGTTGGTTCTGTATTCTGTTGAGACAGTTCTGTATTCTGTTGAGACAGTTCTGTATTCTGTGAATTGAATCCATTTTCAGTTATGTTGTGATCCTTTGGGGCCATAATATGGGATCAAATATTTTCATGGGAATAAAGATTGATTTTTTAAAAAATCTTTTAAAAATCACAACAGCTGAATAATGACAGGGCCAGGGCGATTCAGGTGAGCGATGTGGCCTATGGACTTCTTGTTTCTATACGTTTCTAGTTGTTACAAAATCTTAATATAACAAAATGTAGCTATTTATTGACCAAGGGAATTTAACTGATGGGAGGTCAAAATGATTCATTATTACACTTTATAAATGCATATATGAAAAAATAACAATGAACAAATTTTATTTTTTGTAATACTGTTAACAAATGTATTCGTTACAACATTTCATAATCCATTAATGTTAACGTTGAATAACGTCAATTTCAGCACACTCGAAAGACATTGGTATTCGAACTTGAATTAACAAAGTTAATAACGCATGTGACCACCATTTGCATTCACGCATGCTTGACAACGGCGCCTCATTGATGCCACTAAAGTGTTCAGAAATGCTTGAGGGATGTTGATCCAGATGTTGGTTAAATCCTGGCAAACAAAAAGTTGTCAGGTGTTACATGCAGTAAGAATTGGCTGAACTATTGACGGAAACATTCACGTTTCATAGACTCCTCATAACTTTTGAAACTTTTTTATTTCACTAAAGGCTCCACATGGAGCATTAATAGTATATAAAAAAAAAAAGGTAAAATTAACAACAACAATGTTGAACACAATGAACGAAACACAACAGGAAGGTAAAGTCATAAAATATGGACAGTACTAACTTGATAAATTTGGCAAGTCTTATCATAGTATATTTGTCTTTACAGTTAATTAACTCACTATAGCTAATAGTATTTGACAAGAATTTACACCTTTCATGAAGAAAGTAAGTACAGCTGAACATATAATGGATTTAATCGCCTAGCTAGTTCTAGTTTGTTACAAAGAGTACATAATCGTTCAGATCTATCAATACTTAAAAACCTACCAGATTCAATTGGCAATTGATGGCTACTGCATCTAGAAGCGACAAAAATTATACGTTAAATCTTGTGGTAGTGTGGTTAAATAATTTTCAAAACCAAAAGTTGTCTTGTACATCCTATAATTAGACCACTTGGGTGAGTATTTTATCTTTCCAGGTTTCAACAAAAGAGTTATACAGACACTGTTTGATAAATGAAAACTAACATCAACATGCTGATCGTTCCGAATCTGGATATTACCAGTTCTAATTAAGATATCTTTTACACAGTTTAACCATTTTGAATGATACACTTTTCCTCAGTCTAACTTGTATAATATGTTGTACAAAGTATAGGAGATCTTTTCATGGTTACCATTTATAATGCGTTCCCAGAAACCAATCATTCTTGCACTAATAGGAATAGACATAGGTATTTCTACCAAGTTCCCCATATATCATATAGGTTGGTGTACATTTTTTAACTTTAGGTATATACTGATGCAATCTTTCAATGATATTATTATCTTCATAATCCCATACCTCTGCTCCATACATCAAGATGGGAGCAATCATTGAATCAAACAAGTGTAATAGTATATCTATAGGTAAGCATAAATTTCTAGATTTACGTAATACATAGATCATGGCTTTTCTTGTTTGTTGTACAAGTCTGTCTTTGTTAGATTTAAAAGAACCCTCTCTAGAGAATTTAATACCTAAATATTGAAATTCATCAACTACAGTCATTAATTGCTCACCATTGAAATTAATTCTAACATTGTCTACATTACGGTTCTTGCAAAAAATGACGACTTTGGTTTTTTCAGCATTAACCCTCAGATTCCAGTCTGACAACACAAGAACATTGCATTAAAAGAAGATTGTAGTTCTTCTGCAGATTCAGCTGATATTGCAGTGTCGTCAGCATATAACAATAGATATAACGTAAAATATACTTCAATTTCTGAGTCTTCAAACACCAAATGTGCAATATTACAAATATCAGTGAGGCCACTATATGAATGTGACATAAAAACAACCAGATCATTGAGAAATAAGAAAAACAAAAGAGGAGATAAATTTTCACCCTGTCTAACTCCAATATTTGAAGTGAAAAAAATCTGAACAAATAGAGCCATCTCTAACTCAAGATTTGGCATTCTTATACAAATTTTGAATAACAATTAGTATTTTGCCATCGATAGACTACGTAGTAATTTTTGTCATAACATGATTCTGTTTACAGAGTCAAAAGCTTTACGATAATCAATAAATACACAATACAACTTTTTCCTTCGAAATAATAAAAAAGTATTCTGAATCGTTTTAAAACCGACTATCGTTCCTGATTTCCCGTGTGACGTCATAAGAGACCACAATTAGATTCAGAGACGTAAAACATTTGTATCATTTAATAATAATATCCTTTGTTTATACAGGATTCCACAATTAGCTGCATAATTTGTTTACATTGTGGTCCTCTACATTTACATTCAAAAACAGGTAAACAGATATATACTCGGCTAAGTTGTGGATTTTCAGTAGTTGATCAACGAACGGAGTATTTAATTCTGTGAACATGATTTCGCATATATTACTCTGGATTGGGCTTTTTTTACACGCTAATTCTCAAGGTAAGTTTTCACCTATACCTGTCGGTAACATGAAAGGTTTTCTTTTCGCCGACAGTTGCTGTGTGTTGAGTTTCGTATGTATTCTGCCGTAAGAAACAGTGGTAGACTTAGGGGGTGGGGCACCAGGCGCGCGCCCTCCTAAATTTTGTTTTCAGATTTAATTAAAGAAAATCACGGTCTCTTGTTTAGGGGAGAGGAAAAAAACACGACAAAAGAAGCAATCGTGCAATTTTTTTTTTCACTTTCAGAGAAATAAATGACACAAGCTTTAGTTATTGGGAGAACTAAAACAAAGGGTTTTTTTAAACTTAGAATTTGTATCATTATATTGATTTCTCCCTGGACCCACCAGGGGTCTTAAGGCGGCCCCTCATGAAGTTGCGCCCCCTTAACTTCAATTCGTGGATCCGCCCCTGAGAAATATATAATAAACATGGAAACGATAACTGTTGACGGCGGAGTTTTCAAAACGGACATAAGATGTAACTGTTAGTTACAGGTAAGTAATGGATTTATCCCTAGTTAATGTTACAGGTAAGTAATAGATTTATCCCTAGTTAATGTTACAGGTAAGTAATAAAATTATCCCTAGTTAATGTTACAGGTAAGTAATGGATTTATCCTTAGTTAATGTTACAGGTAAGTAATAAATTTATCCCTAGTTAATGTTACAGGTAAGTAATAGATTTATCCGTAGTTAATGTTACAGGTAAGTAATAGATTTATCATTAGTTAATGTTACAGGTAAGTAATAGATTTATCCCTAGTTAATGTTACAGGTATGTAATATATTTATCCCTAGTTAATGTTACAGGTAAGTAATAGATTTATCCGTAGTTAATGTTACAGGTAAGTAATAGATTTATCATTAGTTAATGTTACAGGTAAGTAATAGATTTATCATTAGTTAATGTTACAGGTAAGTAATAGATTTATCATTAGTTAATGTTACAGGTAAGTAATAGATTTATCATTAGTTAATATTACAGGTAAGTAATAGATTTATCCCTAGTTAATGTTACAGGTAAGTAATAGATTTATCCTTAGTTAATGTTACAGGTAAGTAATATATTTATCCCTAGTTAATGTTACAGGTAAGTAATAGATTGATCATTAGTTAATGTTACAGGTAAGTAATAGATTTATCCCTAGTTAATGTTACAGGTAAGTAATAGATTTATCCTTGGTTAATGTTACATGTAAGTAATAGATTTATCCCTAGTTAATGTTACAGGTAAGTAATAGATTTATCCGTAGTTAATGTTAAAGGTAAGTAATAGATTTATCATTAGTTAATGTTACAGGTAAGTAATAGATTTATCATTAGTTAATGTTACAGGTAAGTAATAGATTTATCATTAGTTAATGTTACAGGTAAGTAATAGATTTATCATTAGTTAATATTACAGGTAAGTAATAGATTTATCCCAGTTAATGTTACAGGTAAGTAATAGATTTATCCTTAGTTAATGTTACAGGTAAGTAATAAATTTATCCCTAGTTAATGTTACAGGTAAGTAATAGATTGGTCATTAGTTAACGTTACAGGTAAGTAATAGATTTATCCCTAGTTAATGTTACAGGTAAGTAATAGATTTATCCTTGGTTAATGTTACAGGTAAGTAATAGATTTATCCCTAGTTAATGTTACAGGTAAGTAATAGATTTATCCCTAGTTAATGTTACAGGTAAGTAATAGATTTATCCCTAGTTAATGTTACAGGTAAGTAATAGATTTATCCTTGGTTAATGTTACAGGTAAGTAATAGATTTCTCATTAGTTAATGTTACAGGTAAGTAATAGATTTATTCCTAGTTAATGTTACAGGTAAGTAATAGATTTATCAGTAGTTAATGTTACAGGTAAGTAATAGATTTATTCCTAGTTAATGTTACAGGTAAGTAATAGATTTATCATTAGTTAATGTTACAGGTAAGTAATAGATTTATCCTTGGTTAATGTTACAGGTAAGTAATAGATTTATCCCTAGTTAATGTTACAGGTAAGTAATATATTTATCCCTAGTTAATGTTACAGGTAAGTAATAGATTTATCATTAGTTAATGTTACAGGTAAGTAATAGATTTATTCCTAGTTAATGTTACAGGTAAGTAATAGATTTGTCATTAGTTAATGTTACAGGTAAGTAATAGATTTATTCCTAGTTAATGTTACAGGTAAGTAATAGATTTATCATTAGTTAATGTTACAGGTAAGTAATATATTTATCATTAGTTAATGTTACAGGTAAGTAATATATTTATCCTTAGTTTATGTTACAGGTAAGTAATAAATTTATCCCTAGTTTATGTTACAGGTAAGTAATAGATTTATCATTAGTTAATATTACAGGTAAGTAATATATTTATCATTAGTTAATGTTACAGGTAAGTAATAGATTTATCCCTAGTTAATGTTACAGGTAAGTAATAGATTTCTCATTAGTTAATATTACAGGTAAGTAATAGATTTTTTTACTACGGATAACTCCGTTTACCTGATCAAGATATATAAGGCTCACGGCGGGTGTGAACGATCGACAGGGGATGCTTACTCCTCCTAGGCATCTGATACCACCTCTGGTATATCCAGGGGTCCGTGTTTGTCCAACTCTCTATTTTGTAATATAGGAGTTATGAGATTGATCACTGTTCGTTATCTTAACCTTATTTGTTTCCAAACTGGCATGGTTAATGTATCTATGATGGCAATAAATTACAACTTGTGCAACCTAAACTACTTGATATCATACCAGATAAAAGACTAGGGCGACAGCTTCAGTTCATTCCTGACTAATTTACCTCTCAGACATGTATATTTGTATGATGTATGCATTCTTCACACGTGGTTGGAAAGAAAACAACAGCGCCGTTGTTAGGTTTTGGCGTGGAGTCCATCGACTGTACATAGTTATAGGAATAAGCTCCTATCAGACTAACCCCCGTGTAAAACACTAAAGGTGGATTAGAAATGCGCAACGCAAGAATATGCTATTCAGACAGTCACGTAGATTGTTGCGTAATTTAAGGACAGACTACATGTGTCTTTTAAAACGATTTTCATTTTTATCTCTACAACCGTTGAATATTGTATGCATATTTAATGGAGTTTTTTGTTTCATTTTACTCATAGAATATTCTAGTACTGATATTTGTGCCGGTATTAGCTGCAGAACTTGTAGCTCTCCGGGGAAAAATTATGTTGACAGACTCCGTCAATATAATTTTTTCGGAGAGCTACAGTTCTGCAGCTATGTCGGTATTAAGGGACTGGTTCACGATTTTTGAAGAAAATACTTTTTTTTAATTTTTTGCTAGATATTAAAAGTATAACTCATTTAATGTTGACAACCAACATTTTGACCTTCTGAATGCAAGGATAAAAACTATATTTTAGCCTTAAATATGTGTTATGTAAACAAAGACTCGAGTCTTTTTATGTAAGCAAACAAAAAAGTGAAATATTAATTTTGTAATATAAAGCATCTTAATTTTACATAGTCTCACATTTTAACTTTTATATAACACATTTTACCCGAAGAATGCTTGAAATGTGAAAGTTATAATAGAATAAGATCGATATCCATTTTTTTTAAAAATTTCGTAAACAATAACATACCGCAATCTTTGTTTACAAAACAAATAATAAACTCTCTAAAATGGGCTTCTGTGATAATGTATAACCTTAATTTTTATGTGAATTTTTTTCAACACATTAGACAGTAGATTTTGATCATTAAAAGTGAAAAATAAAATTTTGGGGGAAATCGTGAATCAGTCCCTTTAGAATGTAACATTAAAATTGGACATGCATGCACCCTTTTAAAAGTAGTAATGTGCATATAATTGGAAAGTATAACACCCGAAGAATTACATGGCTTCATTGAGCTTACCAAAAAAGCCAGTAACTTCACGTACTGTAGATTGATATTCCGCTACGATCCGTATTTCGGAATAGGCCTAAATTGTACAAGTTAAGGACGTCTTAAAAAGTCTTTAAAGAACCAAACAGGCTACAATTTACCACAATAATGTTCAAGCATTTAGATATCCACAATATATTCCCATTTGTTTCGGCCTGCATTCCAATAAGCTGCGAATTCAATTCATTTTGATAAAATAATACGCGTGACGTATAATTCAATAATGGGCGTGGTGTAGTGTTGGAAACAGGTCAAGGTCACTAAGGTGAGCAATGAGGTCAACGTGCCTTTTCTAAAGATGCCTTAACTGTAAAATTGATATTGTTTGAATTTTACAGCATCTCATAACTTCATTCATAAAATAATATATATAGTCAATTGATTTTTCCTCTTCACATCTATACATTTACTCAACAGATGTTGACGAGTGTTCGAAGAATCCCTGTGCGAATGGAGGAAAATGCAGGAATACAGTAACGTCCTACACGTGCGTCTGTCCTAGTGGCTGGACTGGAAACCGATGTGATAAAGGTAATTATTATCTGAGCGATGACTGATTCTTTGTTTGTTTAACATCCCGTCGAGAATTGAGTCCCTTGGGATCCAGGTTAGAATAGGTCCTCAGTACCCCTTGCTTGTCGTAAGAGGCGACTAAATGGGGCGGTCCTTCGGACGAGACCGCTAAAACCGAGAACCCGTGTCACAGCAGGTGTGGCACAATAAAGATCCCGCGCGCCCTGCTCAAAGGTCGTAAGCGCCGAACATAGGCCTAAATTTTGCAGCCCTTCACCGGCAGTGATGACGTCTTCATATGAGTGAAATATTCGAGAGAGGGACATTAAACAATAAACAATCACTCATATTGAGATGTTACCAGCTGTTGGTGAAGGGCTGCAAAATCTAGGCCTATGCATAGCGCTCAGGGCTGTAGCAGTGAGGGTTCTTAAACGTGCTAATGCCTGCTTTCTTTCTTTCTTTCCTCCAGATGTAGATTCATTAGAAGTACAATGGTAGTGCATTAATCAAGACATATGCAAAATAATATAAGGAATACAAGTAATTACAATGGAAGAGGAAGAATACAAAAATACCTACACAACAGGTTACAAGCATACAATGTTTAGTTGCAGTGTAACTCGAAGTTTGTTATAATACATTGCTGCTGCATCTCATAAAACGAAAGTTCAGATGTAGTTCTGGAATGTCAAAATCAGGCAAGTTTGAGACCATCCTTCTAAATAAATACAAGTCATATTGGAACAACCCACATAGGTCGGCAGCCGTCTTCAATTAGAGTTTCCCACCAGGCGTTGCGATACAGGAATGTTTCAGAACAGGTAGTAGATACGTGCTCAAACACATTCGTGAAAGGTCTCGCACACAGTGAGCCAATTTCGGGTGGTGTATCCAGAAGAGTCCATAATTTTACAATAAACTTGCACAGAAGAATCTCGTTATTATTGTGCGGAATATTCCAAAACAAAGTTGGTGATATTCCATCGCAAAGAATGATAAATCGGGTAAAGTCAGGATCAGCACGCATGCGTTGTCGTCTGGAATCGGAATGGTAAGTGATGACAGAGGATTTAATAGATCTTTTCCACTCTGATTTTGAGAAGAAGCGCCACTTTCAGGATATCGAGTTAAAGCGGGGTGCAAATTATATTTGGTCAATAGAGGCATGATGTCCTGAATAAATCTGCGATGTTTGGCACAGGGGTTCCTTATATGTGAGAATAGACGAGTGAAAAATATGCACTTTGTGAGATAATTAGTGTCCAGTTCACAAAGACATCCAAAACATTGCAGTTTCTTGATGTCATAGGAAGCATACCCAAAAGGCTTTCACACATATCCGATCTGGTTTGCTTATGGAGACCCATTGCTTGTTTTGCTATAAAATGTTGAAATGTAAATAGGGGTTTCGACATCTTTTCGTCGTAGGCCGCACCAGAGTTTGCATCCATATGATACAGAGGGGAGAGCTACCTTCTTATATAACTTGGAGATAGTGATTGGGTTGAGCTGTACGGATGTTTTTAGTGCAAAATGTTTGGCGTCCTTTCATGCAAGCATTCGAAGTTCTGCTACTGGGATCAAATGTGGAATTCAGTAAAACTCCCAGGTGCGTGTATTCCTTGGAAGATTCAATAACATTCTTGCCTAGATGCCAAGTTAATGAGTCCGTATGATTTGCCCTTTTTGGATAAAAATGGAGGACATTGGATTTGTTTGCATTGAATGTGTAACGTGTCAAGGGGGTTCGTACCCGGTTGATTCCAGGATCTGGGGTTTTGAATTAATTCAACAAGTAAATAATTTTCCTCTGTAAAAATGATTGAACAAAATGATACAGTTTTCCTCTCTAAAGTGATTTAAATATATAACTACTGGTCTGCAAATATATACAAATAAGATCCTTCCCTTACTTAGGGGAAAATCACACTTGGTCGACCTATATTACTACTTTATGAGTTTATACACCTCTAGATAGAGATATGCCTTATTCAGGCAGTAACAACTATCTAAGAGGTAAGCCCTAGCCGAATAAAGGTGGTCCAACTCCAGAAGCAGCAGTTACTGTGTTAATGCCTTATTCAGGACGGACAGTGAACTGCTAACCTCTGAAGCCTTACACCTTCCCTAACCGAGGAAGAATGACAAATAAATAGGCGAACCTCCAGGAGGTCAACCTCTAAAATGCTAGCCACTACTGTGGTCAGACTCCAAACAAATGGTCCTATATAACAAAGAAGTGTGGCAAGCCTCCAATATTTATATAAGGCAATCCACCTGTGGCAAGCCTCCAATATTAGGCAATCCACCTGACCAAACTAACCGTTATAATGCTTCTTCTTCCTCCGCTTGACTTAAAAAACCTTACTGACTGGCTGCAGCTGTATATATACCCTCTGGGGGTCACATGATCAGCAACAGTTTCTAGATCACCCGCTGCTAGCTAATTGTGTATCAGCCATAGTTAAGTTTCTAGATCACCGTTTCTGTAGGCCTCTTGCAACATTGAAAAACATGAAATCATTACAAATGTAAAGCGCCATTTTGTTGAATACTCGTATATTTTGCGTAGAATTTCCTGTAATCCATGCGGGGTAAGCGCAACACAACAAACAGCATCCGCAAGCGTTGGATTAACGCTCGTGATACTGAAAATACCGGTATCTGTACACAGATTTTGAATTTCGTGCAGCAATTCGTCGATGAATACAAAGTAGAGAAAGGTTGACAAAACACCACCCTGTCTAACGCCTTGTGAAATTGGAAACCAGTCAGAACTGACTTGGTTAACAACGACAGAGAACGATGTGTTTACATGACAATCGTTTATTAGACTCCATATACGACCCGAAATCCCAAGCCTGTGTAGTTTGTACATTAGACCATGTCGCCATACCGTGTCAAATGCCTTCTGTGTATCAACAAAAAAGGCTACAAGGACGGGACTTCCATGTTCTAAATTGTGGTAAATTGTCTCTTGAAGGTTGAAGGACACTGTTACACCCAAGTTTTTGTTAAAAACCTTGCTGTTGTTGATTTGGAAAATTTATCAAAGGCTGGATATGAGTCCGAATTCGGGTTAGTAACAACTTTTCAAAGGTTTTAAGGAGGCATGGAAGAAGGCCTATGGGTCTGTAACTGTCGGGGAACTTCCTTGGTTTGTTACTTTCTTTATAGATGGGAATGGTCATATTGAGAGGTCACCAGCTGTTGGTGAAAGGCTGCCAAATCTAGCCCTATACATATCGCTCAGGGCCGTAGCAGTGAGGGTTCTTAAACATGCCAGCGCCTGCTGCGACACGGAAATTTTGTTTTAAGGTCATATCCGAAAGACCCGTCATTCTCACTTCTGAATGCCATGTAACTGGCGAAGGAGCAATTACTACAGATGTGACGCGGCCTTGACACAAGCGGAGCTCGAACTCACGACCTCCCGGTTATGAAGCGAACGCTCTACCACTGAGCTACCTGTTCTAGAACGTTACACTGAAACATTGCTCATAAGTTTTTGCAGAAACACAATACAAACACTTGGGTAAGCTATAGGCTAGGACACACAGTGAGAGTAACCGGTCAACAGGGGATGTCTACTCCTCCTTCGCATTTGATCCCACCTCTAGTGTTTACAGGGGTCAGTGCTTTCCTGCTCTCAATTTCGTATTCTATGGGGTGTATGTGATTGATCATTGTTCGATATCATCACCTCGTATAATTTTCTGTATTTATAGACATTGACGAATGTTGGAACGATACATGTTTTAACGGAGGCACATGTCTGAACACACTGTGAAGTTTTGCGTGCAGTTGCTCTTATGAATGGAGTGGGACACTCTGTGAACAAGGTAAGTTTGTCTTACTTAACGTGAACAAGGTGCATCTGTCTTACCTAACGTGAACAAGGTCCGCCTGTCTTACCTAACGTGAACAAAGTCCGTCTGTCTTACCTAACGTGAACAATGTAAGTCTGTCTTACCTAACGTGAACAAAGTCCGTCTGTCTTACCTAACGTGAACAAGGTCCGCCTGTCTTACCTAACGTGAACAAGGTCCGTCTGTCTTACCTAACGTGAACAAGGTCCGTCTGTCTTACCTAACGTGAACAAGGTCCGTCTGTCTTACCTAACGTGAACAAGGTCCGTCTGTCTTACGTAACGTGAACAAGGTCCGCCTGTCTTACCTAACGTGAACAAGGTCCGTCTGTCTTACCTAACGTGAACAAGGTCCGTCTGTCTTACCTAACGTGAACAAGGTCCGTCTGTCTTACGTAACGTGAACAAGGTCCGTCTGTCTTACCTAACGTGAACAAGGTCTGTCTGTCTTACCTAACGTAAACAAGGTCCGTCTGTCTTACGTAACGTGAACAAGGTCCGTCTGTCTTACCTAACGTCAACAATGTAAATCTGTCTTACCTAACGTGAACAATGTAAGTCTGTCTTACCTAACATGAACAAGGTCCGCCTGTCTTACCTAACGTGAACAAGGTCCGTCTGTCTTACCTAACGTGAACAAGGTCCGTCTGTCTTACCTAACGTGAACAAGGTCCGTCTGTCTTACCTAACGTGAACAAGGTCCGCCTGTCTTACCTAACGTGAACAAGGTCCGCCTGTCTTTCCTAACGTGAACAAGGTCCGTCTGTCTTACCTAACGTGAACAAGGTCCGCTTGTCTTACCTAACGTGAACAATGTAAGTCTGTCTTACCTAACGTGAACAAAGTCCGTCTGTCTTACCTAACGTGAACAAGGTCCGTCTGTCTTACCTAACGTGAACAAAGTCCGTCTGTCTTACCTAACGTGAACAAGGTCCGCCTGTCTTACCTAACGTGAACAAGGTCCGTCTGTCTTACCTAACGTGAACAAGGTCCGCTTGTCTTACCTAACGTGAACAATGTAAGTCTGTCTTACCTAACGTGAACAAAGTCCGTCTGTCTTACCTAACGTGAACAAGGTCCGTCTGTCTTACCTAACGTGAACAAAGTCCGTCTGTCTTACCTAAAGTGAACAAAGTCCGTCTGTCTTACCTAACGTGAACAAGGTTCGCCTGTCTTACCTAACGTAAACAAGGTCCGTCTGTCTAACCTAACGTAAACAAGGTCCGTCTGTCTTACCTAACGTGAACTGAAATATACTCAGCTTTTTATGCAAAATATGAATTACGGATACGTTTTCATACACCCGCATAAAAATGTGGGTGTATTTTGCTATACCGCTGTCTGTCCCTTTAACTTTGTCTTCACAACTCCTCTTAAACCCTGGGGGGATTTTGATGAAACCTGGTACAAATTAAGATCACAATGTGGAGATGTGCATATTGCAAGGGGAATGCTGCACCACTAATTTTGAAGGAGTTAGGGACCTTGGACTTAAGATTCATTTTATGCAAGTACTTTGTCTTCGCAACTCCTTGTATATTGCAAGGGTAATGTTGTCCAACTATTTTTGAAGGATTTAAAGCCCTTGGACTTGGATTTATTTAATGCAAAATACATTTTATTGCATCCTTTTTGTGGATAATCCTCTCTTACTTGATAAAATTTCTGGGTCAGTAATGTATGCGGGCGTATCATGTACCGGTTTAGCGGTGCTCTAATTTTCAGTCTTATCATGTATTTAGTCATAGATTGCAAATACGTTATTTGAACCCAATGATTAACATACATGTGCTATCACTGTGAAATCATTAATATCTATAGCGGTTCAAACCTATGTATTGTAATTTTCCATGAACACAAGTGAGTAACATATCAAGAAACGACAACTCTTTAACCAATTTACCACAAAAAAGTAACCCCACAAGAAATATGATACCATATCCATATGGCATTAAACAACAGGGGCGGATCCAGGAATTTTTGAAAGGGGGTGGGGTCTACCATTAATTTTGGTTTTGAAAACTAAAATACCCACTCAAAATGCGGTATTTTTACCATTCTAGCAAAATTTTCCAACCCCCCGAATCCCCAACTGGATCTGCCTCTGGACGACCTTAACCTTGATTATTTCTTTCAGATGTCAACGAGTGTTTGACGAGTCCTTGTAGAAATGGTGGACTCTGCATCAATCTGATGGGCTCCTTTTTTGTGACTGTCCTCCAACTTGGTTTGGAGAAATTTGTGAAAGCCAAAGCCCGTAGAACCTAGCAGCCACTGAGTAAAATCATCTAAGGACTGAGAGTATTCATAGAGAATGTTTAATTTGAAACCTATTTTAAAGGAAACTTTAAATCAAGTGCATGTTTTGAATTAATGAGGGTCAATCGCAACATGTATGAGCAACTTAGCTCACATGAGAGGTTACATTTTAATGGTGAATTGAATTTATATCAGTAATTTGGGATGAAAGGATGGACGCAAATAACATTAACCGCACTTTTCATTTTCTGATCATTTGAACAACTAACTTTACCACCTTACATGAAATTAAATGCCCATTGATGATTTAGCTCGCCAGAATAATACGACCTTGGTCAATAGATTTATGTAGAATAACTGATAATGGAAACTATAAGATGTGGGTTGCTTTATTATCTCAAGACTGATCCTATTTTCATGTGCCAATCCATTAAAATTATATTGCAAAACCCTTTTCTGTAAATTAGCTCACCTGAAGAGTGATAAGCATTGCCTTCTAACAAAAGGAATCTTTTGAGAAAGTGCTTTAATTAAGGGAAAGGGACTAAATAATGAAACAGACACTTCCTCTTTAGTACCTCCAGAACAATACCCCAATATAGTGTTATCAAAAACTGGATTAGCTCAGTAGGTTGTACGTAAACATTGAAATTCAAAAGGGAGAAATACAATGTAAATATTCAACTCAATAGAAAAACTTCCCTTTGATCTCTAAACAGGGTTAATATTAGGCATTCTTGTATAAATAAAGAAATCACTTTAATCCCTTCTTGCTTGTATGCAAAAAATTGTTCAATCAAAATACATACATCTTACAAGATGATTTTGAAAACGAAGACTCCTTCATCTGTTTTTGACTTTTATTTTGACTTGACATACTCCAGTGATAAATTACAATATTCATACATACATAAACACATACTCACACACACTCAATTATATAGGTAACTCTCATACAGTCAATCAGCCTGTAATTTCTCATTAAACCAGTTTTTAAAGTTCATGGAACAACCCAAGCAAAAGCATAACTCACTTCATTGCAGTCCCGTTTTTCTCTGCAATAATTAAATACAGTTATAATGAAAAATACAGCAGGAAAAATGATGCAGGGAAAGAAAAATACTGTAGATTCTTAATTTTACACAAGTACTTGATATCGCGAGGCGACTCCTGGATGTAAAATTGCAAGAACATGAATTCTCTAGGACTCTGTGGAACAGGGGTTTTTACACCTATTTTAGGAATATAAAAATAAAGTAATTTTATTTTGTAAGTGATGCTTCTCATGAAATTACGCAATAATAAATTCCTCCTGTATCTTTAAGAATCTACAGTACATCACTATCAAGAATAAATGTCATCATGAACAAATGTCAGTGGTGGTGTTGGGTGTGTGTGTGTGTGTGTTATGTTACACCTAGTTCCTACCATTTCTAATGTTCCCATACAGACATGCCACTATCCTATTGTGACAATGAATCTAAGTTTTGACCTTGATACAAGACCTTCACTCTGACCTTGAATATAATATTGTATTGACCTTTCAGTTTATGAAATATGTCTCTATCTGGCAGAGTAGATAAAAAAGATTAATTTTGCAAACTGACAACAGACTCAAGGAATATACCCCAATGACCTTTGAACTCAAGCATATAAAATTTGACAATGGTTAGAGATATATTTATTATTTTAAAAAATATCCTTACCCCCCCCACCTCCCACCTAAATACCCACCATACTGAACATCTCCCACCTGGATCAGAAAAGCATGAAAAAACTTTTATTCAACTTTTATGCAACTTCTAAACAACAAAATTGTGCATTTGTTCAATCAAATTTGATATAATCATACATCATACTCAACATAACAATTAGAAAACAGCAACCATTCATACAACATAAGAATACATAGAAGATTCAAACAGAAAACAGCAACCATTCATACAACATAAGAATACATAGAAGATTCAAACATTATCAGAAAAATACTGCACATGTGCACAAAGAAATAAACACTACAAAAAACCCCAAAATACCCCGACACTTCTAGAGAGAGTGCTGTACAACAGAATATTCTGACCAATACCCCCTACATAACCACAACTTCATTTACGGGGGCCACATTTCTAGACACACAACGTATGTCTGGATTTCATAAGCATTTTTCAGTGTAAGTGTACATATCAATAAACTGACTACGAAAGCAACACGTTACATTGCACCTGTAAGTGATCACAACATTTCTATATCACTTTCATTACTAATCACTCACCTTCTATACTAGACAGACATACATTTTTATCTTGATTCAATAAATTATCAAAATATATACAATGATGTTTGATTCTACATAGGTTAATGCATGACTTTCGTACATTTGGCCGTTGATGAACAGTAGATATGCTTAAGACATCCAGTATTTAATGAAGGAAATTGAAACATACATGAATCGCGAAGATATTGAAATTACATATATATATATATACAGCAACAAGAGAAAAATAACAACAGCATTGCAAAGTGAAGAATTCTGTTACAACTAAGCATAGCGATAAACACAACACAGAATCTGATGTCGACTCGCACGCAAAATCAGTTCCACACGCCCCACCCCCCACCCCGCTGTGAGGAGACAATCATTTAGGAGATATAGATGTAAAATGCATACAATGAGTGTAAAATTAAACCCGTACAATTACTACTACTCGACTTAATTTGAATGTGGAAAATGACCAAAGCGTGACGATATTTGAATAATTAACAAAAACTGTTCCCAGGGCCTCTTCATACATGCGTGTCTGAAATCAGCTCCAAATTACATGTTATAAACACACTACACGCACAAATCATCAATATCACAAAACAAAAGTGAACGCGGAAATAGGCTCCTGCAATAAAAATATTTACAAATTTATATGAAAGTTTACATTGGGGAAAATATCACAGAAAATGGGATCATCGCACTAATACATTTGACAATGAAAATCTAAACTTCAAAATGGTGAATACTTTTCAACATAACGAATGCTGCTTCGTTTAGAAGACTAACGGTTATACGGTACAAATCGGTACCCCACAGTACACCACAGCACTGGTGCTTCAGATCTAATACATAGAATAAAGACAATGAAAATAAAGATGACGATGAGACAAAATCATTTTGACTTGGAAAACATCTTTGATCCATGTTTACAAAGCGTGACAACTTTGTTCATTCCGATGCACTACGACATACATGAAAATGACTATAAAGAACAAGCCACACTTTCACTTTGCCCTGTTTTAAACTGTATGTTCAGTAAGCTCATCAAAAATGAAAACTTGGTGATAATCTACAATACAATACTTTAAAGGTAGGTAACTGCCAAAAATTACTGAAGTTTGATACCTGTCGTATCACCTATGATATCACAAAAACTGAAGTTGGATATCTGTGGTATTGTGTACAATATCATAACTAAAGTTGGATATTTGTGGTATTGTGTACAATATCATAACTAAAGTTGGATATCTGTGGTATTGTGTACAATATCATAACTAAAGTTGGATATCTGTGGTATTGTATACAATATCATAACTAAAGTTGGATATCTGTGGTATTGTGTACAATATCATAACTAAAGTTGGATATCTGTGGTATTGTATACAATATCATAACTAAAGTTGGATATCTGTGGTATTGTATACAATATCATAACTAAAGTTGGATATCTGTGGTATTGTGTACAATATCATAACTAAAGTTGGATATCTGTGGTATTGTATACAATATCATAACTAAAGTTGGATATCTGTGGTATTGTATACAATATCATAACTAAAGTTGGATATCTGTGGTATTGTGTACAATATCATAACTAAAGTTGGATATCTGTGGTATTGTATACAATATCATAACTAAAGTTGGATATCTGTGGTATTGTATACAATATCATAACTAAAGTTGGATATCTGTGGTATTGTGTACAATATCATAACTAAAGTTGGATATCTGTGGTATTGTGTACAATATCATAACTAAAGTTGGATATCATATGTGTCAAATATAATATTTGGTGAAATTCCACTGTCTTTAAATAATAAAGCCATAAACTTTATAATTTTATATGCTAAACAATACATATTTATCTGTTTAATGCAGAATAAAGAACCAAATCTTGTTAGATTACTATGTCACTTAAAGTTTAAATATCATGTAGAGAAATATGCTGCAATTCAAGCATTTAAAATACATAACTTTGATAAAATATGGATGAAGTGGGAAAATATTTTTGCAATTGATTAATTAATACTACATGTACTTGTCATTATTTTTAGTACATGTATTATTGTTATTATTATTACTTTCACTATTGTACAGCAAGTAACCTAAACCACAGGGAGATGTATGCATGTATGAAAGGTATGTTTGTGTAAGTGTTTGATGTATTGTATGAAACCAAAAAAATAAATAAATTATAAAAAAAAAAAAAAAAAAGTTGGATATATGTGATATTGCCAAATCTGGTGGAGTCTTCTGCTTTTTTTTAAATTAACAGAAAACATGCATTTCCAAAGCATTTTAACTTTAAAAAAAAAAGAAGAACATGTAGTATTCACAGTCAGACTGTAGATATTGCTTTACATAAAATATCTTAATGTGGGCGGTGGCTGTATACATAAAATATCTTAATGTGGGCAGTGGCTGTATACATAAAATATCTTAATGTGGGCAGAAGCTGTAGATTGCAATTTTTATCGTAACATGCTGATACCAAAGTTTTGAAAAAACAGACCTTATCTTTAATTTAACACTGTTTAATTCATCACACACACAATTCTACTTTTTGATCTCGTTTGACGACATCTGCAGATGACTTCATTCTGGGCAGATTAATAGTGAAAGTGTGGCTTCTTCTTCGCTATCCATATTCTACTACACTGGAATGCTTTGATTTTAAGATCAACACTTGTATGATATTTGTAAGTAACTTTGCATTGTTGAAACAGATGCAGCTAGTGTTTATAAATGTTCACAATAGCACCATCTCTTTTAGTAAACAGCATCTGAGGAATGTGTAACAATAACTAGTCCCTTTAAATCAACAACAATGACTACTCCCTGTTCACACCAGGGGGCGTCGTGTACTAGACACACACATCCTGGGTACCAGGAAACAAAACTTTTTTATGCTTGTTTTTGTCCCCCTTCCCCCCATGCTCCAAGCTCTGCTTTCGGTGATGACCTGAAAAAGCAATAAACTATAATAATTCTCAGAATAATTAAAACATAGCAATATACTACATTAATTCTCTGAATAATTAAAACATAGCAATATACTACATTAATTCTCCGAATAATTAAAACATACATGGCAAACTAAGAATATTCGTGTTCGTTGAGGAAGCAAGTCTTAGGTTTAACAATAGGAAATTCTAATCTTAATTTTCAAAGAATCATAAATCTGTAATCCAACACACGACCACATACCGACTGTCACTAGAGCACTGGCGATTGCGACCCCCGAGGCCCCGTTAGGGGTCCACTCATCTTCCCCTGTGGGTAGCTGGACTATTAATGATATGACAGCTGCCTTTTGGTGATTCAGCGGCTCGTAGGCTATCTGGCTGGGCTTAGTGCTGGTCTAGATCAAACCGGATAAACACATTGTTATACAATCATCAGTAAGTATTGAATGGCTGGTCCAGATCAAACCGGATAAACACATTGTTATACAATCATCAGTAAGTATTAATGAGACGTTCTGATGTTCCAACATATGATGTGCATGTATACTGGTTTATATTCAAACTGACGCCCAGCATACATATCAGTATAGGTACTACAGTATAATATGCTTATAGTGAAGTGCTGGTGATGAACAATTACAGTAAAACACGCTTATAGTGAAGTGCTGGGGACAAACAATTACAGTAAAACACACTTATAGTGAAGTGCTGGAGATGAACAATTACAGTAAAACATGCTTATAGTGAAGTGCTGGGGATGAATAATTACAGTAAAACACACTTATAGTGAAGTGCTGGGGATGAATAATTACAGTAAAACACACTTATAGTGAAGTGCTGGGGACAAACAATTACAGTAAAACACGCTTATAGTGAAGTGATGGGGACAAACAATTACAGTAAAACATGCTTATAGTGAAGTGCTGGAGACAAACAATTACAGTAAAACACACTTATAGTGAAGTGCTGGGGACAAACAATTACAGTAAAACACACTTATAGTGAAGTGCTGGGGACAAACAATTACAGTAAAACACAGTTATAGTGAAGTGCTGGGGACAAACAATTACAGTAAAACACGCTTATAGTGAAGTACTGGGGATGAATAATTACAGTAAAACACACTTATAGTGAAGTGCTGATGATGAATAATTTTGATTCCTTATAAACATTACCTTGTTATATACAATGAGTTTATAATATGTTTTTAAATTACATGGAATGGAAATCTTTGCTATAAGCATGATAAAGGTGATTTTTTATTTATAATTATATATATATATATATATATTCTGGTAGTATATATATATATATCTATAGTGGGATAAATCTCCGATATAATCTTCTAGAGTGCTCGGCGTGGCCTCACGGAGCTACATAAATTGATGATCATATGGATTTCAATCACATAATATCATTTATTTCTCTACAGGCTGTTTCATAAGGGGATAGCTCCCCCTCACTCATCAGGAGAAAAATGACACCTAATGAAAAATACCTACATGACTGAGTACATGTTACACAGACACATTTTTCAGGTACGTAGTTCTTCCGGCATGCGGGATATTTTTCGTCGAGTATTCATGTTTCTGTGTAACATGTACTCAGTCATGTAGGTGTTTTTCATTTAATAGGTGTCATTTTTCTCCTGATGAGTGAGGGGGAGCTATCCCCTTTACGAAACAGCCTGTAAAGAAATAAATGATATTATAGGATTGAAATCCATCTGATCATCTATATATATATATATATATATAATAGGATTAAACATTCTTTTTGAAGAATTTATCGATGTGTAAACTCCGGACATTTTACTCACAAACTGAATAAAAGTGCGAAGCACTTTTATGTTAAGTTTGTGAGTAAAATGTCCAGAGTTTACACATCGATAAATTCTTCAAAAAGAATGTTTAATTCTTATAATTCCAATTCGTTCACTTTATTAACAATTGCAAAAATTTGAATAGTTTCCCTGCACTATGTTATTTGTTTTCAGGTGTGTATGAATACATCGCGTTTTCGGATTTATTGATGTATAAACTCTTGTTCAGCTTTATTTTTGTCCAGTCAAAACAATTGTAATAAATAACATTGGAATTATATATATATATATATATATATATATAAATATCAGTTTGCAGTCTATGTAACCTGTAGTTAATGTTGTAAACTTTCTTTCTTTTTGAATTTCCTTCTTTATAAAATGTCTTACTGTTATGCCCTCTGGGCCCAAAATTGGAATAAATTTATCTTATCTTATCTTATCTATACATACATATATAAAACTTCTGGTAGTGTGTCTCATTCTTATATACATATATAAAACTTCAGGTAGTGATGACAAAGCACACAACATCAAGAAAAATGCCCTGGTATATATTCATATAGTGTTACAAAACCATGCTTGTATATTTGACAATGATAGATCACGCTTTCTTAAAACAACATACTCCTTTCACTCGCGAAATACCTTTTTTCGCTTTCTGAGGTCCATTTCTTTCTTCTCGGCTCCTATCTGCTCATATTTCCTGTCAATCTCCACCGTGATGGAGGAAAATGGTCGACTAGCCATCTCCTCCATTTCCACCATCATACGCTGTCAAATGTTTAAAGTCACACATTAGTTAGTCACTAAAATCTACACACACACAAAAAACTTCACCTGAAAAGTACGTAAAATGTAACTGAATCAATGTAAAGCGTGAATTAAATAATGTAAAGTATGAATAATGTAAACTGTAAGTAATGTACACTGTAAGTAGTGTAAAGTGTGAATAATATAAAGTGTGAATAATTTAAACTGTGAATAATGTAAATTGTACTATGGATAATAAAGTGTAAATAATGTAAAGTGTGAACAATGTTAAATGTGAATAATGTAAACTGTAAATAATGTAAAAAGTGAATATAAAGTGTGAATAATGTAAAGTGTGAATATTGTAAAATGTAAATACTGTATGTGGCTGAATATAATACGCATTCGTATTTAATACACACCCGCCTTTTTGAGAAAAAAATGCACATCGTGTGTATAATATGCAACAAAAATGTTGACCTTGATGTATTCTTTTTTCCAAACTTAGAATTAATTAGGCCTAAATAGCCTAGCCACATAAAAATTAGACCTATTAACAAATGTGTGTCACAATATACAAGCTACCCAAGTTGTTAAAGACTGATTTGTTGACCCCATCATTAATCATGGGTACACATTAATTATGGGCTATTGTGCAGGAGATGTACATGTATATACAGGGTGTCCAAAAATATCACAACACTTATTTTGTGCTGGTGATGTATATACAGGGTGTCTCATAATATCATGACACTTAGATGTATATACAGGGTGTCTCACAATATCATGGCACTTGTTCTGTGCAGGAGATGATATACAGGGTGTCTCTTAATATTATGACACTTATTTTGTGTAAGATAAGACAAAGTATTCCAAGTTCTGACTTCAACATTTCTTAAAATGCTGTTCATAAGAAGCAGGTACAGTTTCTATTGTATATCAGCAAAACAAAGATAATATCAGGAATGTCACAAAATGCATTTTACAATAGAAAACAAGAGGCCCATGGGCCACATCACTCACCTGAGTCACCTTGGCCCATATCAAAAGACTTTCCATATATATTTGCATGTAAAACCGTAGTCCCTATTATGGCCCCAACCTACCCCCGGAGACCATGATTTTTGCAAACTTGAATCTACACTATGTCAGAAAGCTTTCATGTAAATGTCAACTTCTTTGGCCCAATGGTTCTTGAGAAGATTTTTAAAGATTTTTCCTATATATTTGCATGTAAAACTTTGATCCCCCTTGTTGCCCCATCCTACCCCCAGGGGCCATGATTTGAACAAACTTGAATCTGCACTATGTCTGAAAGCTTTCATGTAAATCTCAGCTTTTCTGGCTCAGTGGTTCTTGAGAAGAAGATTTTTAAAGATTTTCCCTATATATTTGTATGCAAAACTTTGATCCCCTATCGTGGCCCCATCCAACCCCCAGGGGCCATGATTTCAACAAACTTGAATCTGCAATATATCAAGATGCTTTCATATAAATCTCAGCTTTTTAGCTCAGTGGTTCTTGAGAAGAAGATTTTTAAATATTTTTCCTATATATTTCTATGTAAAACTTTGATCCCCTATTGTGGCCACCCCCTTCCCCAGGGGGCTATGATTTTAACAATTTAAAATCTGCACTACCTAATAAAGCTTATCTATAAATTTCATCTTTTCTGGCCCAGTGGTTCTTGAGAAGAAAATTTTTAATGACCCTACTCTATTTTTACCTTTTCTTGATTATCTCCCCTTGGAAGGTGGTCTGGCCCTTCATTTTAACAGTTTAGAATCCCCTTTACCTAAGGATGCTTTGTGTCAACTTTGGTTGAAATTGGCCCAGTGGTTTTTGAGAAGAAGTCAAAAATGTTAAGTTTACAGACGCCGGACTACGGGTGATCAGACAAAACAAAGAGTTGAAAACAGGGCATCTTCCTACTCATTTATCATTAAACTATGCTATTACTAGTACATCCTTTACACCGTAATTTGATCAAACTGACAGAAAATGGGTCTTTGCATGCAGTTTTTCAATCCTAAAATACAGAGTGCAGGCATCAAGCACAGATCTGATATATTTACACAGTTTGAACATGACAGTTTGTGAGTTTAGTGTTATTCAATGTTTCCACTCATCCTTTCCCTAAACAAAACTCATCAAAATTACTTACTTTCTTTCAATTTTCAACAGAAAATCCAACTGAATTATGACACAAAATGCATGTGTTAAAGTGGGATATTAATTGACTCCACACATGCGTTAAGCGGGATATCAAATGACTGCACACTTTTTAAATGACCTCTCAGGTTAAAGCAAACGTTCTTCTATCAAGCCATCTGAAACTGATTTTGTTTTATGGCCACATGGACACAATCATCTACACTGTTGTTTTGAAACATCTTAAAATAAAGATGGTATGAAGTTACTTTAAAGTGTAACACTTTTCACTTGCCCTGCACCACTCACCTGCCTTCTGCGGTAGATGTCGTACTTGTGTTTGATTTTGTACAGTACCGCGGCTATTATCAGCAGAGACAGGAAGCAACTGAAAATGGAAAACGAGAAAACTCACTCACATGGAGCAACAATTCGCATGAGAATCACTGACAAGGAACACCAACCCACACGAGAATCTCTGACAAGGAACACTAACCCACACGAGAATCTCTGACAAGGAACACCAACCCACACGAGAATCTCTGACAAGGAACACTATTCCACACAAAAATCTCTGACAGAGAGCACCAACTCACACGAAAATCACTGACAGGGAACACCAACTCACATGAGAATCTCTGACAGGGAACACTAACCCACACAAGAATCTCTGACAGGGAACACCAACCCACAGGAGAATCTCTGACAAGGAACTCCAACTCACATGAAAATCTCTGACAAGGAACACTAACTCACACGTGAATCTCTGACAGGGAACACAAACTCACACAAGAATCTCTGACAGCTAGGGAACACAAACTCGCATGATAATCACTGACAGACCAACTCACATAAGAATCTCTGACAAGGAACACCAACCCACACGAGAAAGTCTAACATGGAACACAAACTCGCACAATAATCACCGACAGAGAGCACCAACCCACACCAGAATCTTTAACGGGGAACACTAACTCATATGAGAATCTCTGACAAGGAGCAACAACTCACCAATCGGCACTCCTTGAATGTCTCGCACACTCGACTTAGATCTCGGATGTAATACGATGACATCCATGAGAGAATTTGATGCATTGTAATCCATGACGTATGTAACATAGTGCAGTAGGCTGTGACATCATAGTTAACAATGCATCAAATTCCCTAATGGATGCCATTATATTACATCTGAGATCTATGTCGAGTGTGCGAGACATTCGAGGAGTTCCAATCAAACAATTCACATGAGAATCTCTGACAGGGAACACCAACTCACACAAGAATCTCTGACAGGGAACACCAACTCACACAAGAATCTCTGACAGGGAACACTAACCCACACGAGAATCTCTGACAGGGAACACCAACTCACACAAGAATCTCTGACAGGGAACACCAACTCACACAAGAATCTCTGACAGGGAACACCAACTCACACAAGAATCTCTGACAGTATTATGTCACTTCAGTATCATTTTGTAATTTCAAAATATAATTACTGATACATACATGGATCTATAGATTGAAACAAATTTATCTGAAGTAATTTTACCTGAAGACTAAGTTAATTTTACCTGAAGATTAATCCTCTCTCTCTACCATACCGGTCAATATGACCGATGGCACGTTAAAACAGGACTGCACAAAAGGAATATCTCTAAATCTCTGAAACTACGGCCATAAGATATATGATCTATATGTCATATTTTTGAAAATTTTCTCTATTTTTCAACTATGTGAAAAACAATTAAGTAAAAGCATTTAAAGTGAAATATCTTTGTCTAAATATAAAGCAATGTTATGATGCAAGGCCAGTTTCCCTCTCGATATGATTTTAATTAAAATTTTCCCCATGAATGCAACATTTTTTTATATTTTTGAAAAGCATATATTCCCTGCTTTCAGTACATATAAAAATTATTTTTAATGCCTGACAAACTTATAAGAAAATAGCAATTGTTTGCACATGTAAGTTTTCTTATGCTTTTATTTCTCAATGTTTAAACAGATCGGCGTTTTACCTATATTCATATATGGAAATAGGGAAAAGTAAATACAGCCTGTAAAAGTACTAGTAGAATAAATTTTCTTTTTGCTGGGTTCTTATTCGTGTTATACATAACGTAATTCTCGGTAGTTTTTATATTACGATAAAATAAAATTGGGACATGCTGTGCGGTTTGCATTTTGATAAACTAAAATAATATACACATATGTATGAAATAATCAGCCTTAATTTTCAAAAAATATATAAAACTATTATCGATATATAATAGTCACAAACTATGTGTAACTTCATAAAACACATATATTGAGAATGTTACATCGGTAGAGTAAATTGAAAAAAAAAGAAGAAAAAAAAAAACCCAACATACTTCAAATTCATAGTAATCTTTTTTGCCAAACAAAGAAAACAAAACAGATAAGTCCACATAGGCCTATGTATGCTTTTTCTGTGACTGGGATCGCGACCGCAGAGTTTTCTGAAGGTGTGCAGGGGGCATGTGTTTCCGTTTCAATGAAAACAATGCAGCGAACGCTTGTATTTACATCTTGAAAACGACCTGATTATTCAGTCTGTAAGTTATTGTAGCCACATATGCAGACTAGAAAAAATAAAGTTTGCGGTTTGTCATGTTGTGAAAAATTCACGATTTGATGCCATGATTTGTTGTTTCATGAAAGAAAATATTTATATTTTATGATATCAAAACCAAGTGTATAACACCCAATTGTTTGTTACTGTGGATTTACAGTAAGTGTGAACGAAACATATCGGCAAGTACATGACGTGCTCCAGATAGTTCATTGGAAAGTCCCGGAGTGATTTTAAAGAGCGCTTTTGATTGGTCGGTTAAATTATAGGTAGGCGTTCCCAAGTATTTGGCATTATATTATCTCGTGTTTAACATGTGTAAGTTTCACTATTTGATTTCAATGTAAGTTACACCGTACATGAGATTCAATATCGGTTTTGATTTGACAACGGGGATTTGAGATTACGTTAATAAAATGTCTTGTAAAGTTTATCATATATACTAGATATCTACATGTATAAAAGTAATGGGATATCCTATAAAAAAAATATAAGATGTCTTATAAAAGATACAAGATATCTCGTAAACTTTAGAAGATATAACTTTTATGTAATACCTTATAAATTTTATCTTTTAAACAGGAATAAACGTGCCATACTTATAATCCATCACAGTATCAATACTGAGGTATGGGAGGGGGCATGAAAGGAATTTGAAATAAAAAGGCGGGATACAGGGTGAAAAAGGCGGGCTCCAATATGTAAAGAAAAGGCAGAATGGCAATATCCTAGAATTCAAATAGTGTTGAATATTGAAAAAAAAAAGACTGGATCGAAAATGCTGCGGGAAAAGGCAGGATCCACAGTTGCCTCTATATCCCAATAAAAATTGAAAGGTTGCTCCCTTAAATTCCTGTAGATACTTGTCAGTTAAGTGATCAGAAATTTCAGTACATGTTTCTATAGGCGATTTTGTTCGTTTAAGAACAATGCTTTTGTTTTATTGTCTCTTTCACATTCGCAGTTTCCATATCGTTATTTTTAAATAAATCTCTCAGAAGATATTTTCGAAATCTTACAAAGCATTGTATAAGGGAGAGATAAAAAAAATTGATGTCAGAAAAATTTCTAAATTCAAATAGTTAGGGGGAAGAGGGGGTAAAAAAAAAAGTTTCTGTCATCCGACATCAATTACACTTTAGTGGTAAAAAAAAAAGACAACTGACTTTCAAACCATGCACATAATAATACATTTTAATAAACATTTAATAGTTTCAATGTACACTTTCATTTGTTTAACTTGTTAATCGATTAGTTTCAAACATTTCGGTTGAGCATCACTGAAGAGACATTATTTGTTGAAATGTGTATCTGGTGCATCAAAATTTGTCAGATTAAGTAATAAGATCAATAGATATTCTACTTTCGTAAGTAACCATCGTTAGATACTGTTAATTGAATGAAAAACTGAAAGTTTTGTGAATTCTAGCAAAAACTAAATTCCCCAAACCATCCCTCTCCGGTAACACATTATTACAGAAATTCCGCATTTCGTTAGCATTAGATGCGCCTTCTATAACGTCATAATAAACCACAGAAGAGGTTGATTGTTAATGTTGCGTTACTGGCGTATCTTTGAACCTATATCGCTGGTCCACCCCTAACTGCATTTCCATGATTGCGTTGTACGAACGACACTCGCTTTGTCAAAAATATAGATATATATATATAACTGACTCGGCCTAAATTGCAATAAAATCAGTAGCAAAGAAGTTTTCAACACTTCGTTTGTGTTCAGAAGAAATACGCTTCTTTCGGATTTTGTTTGCAGTTTCTTGAAAGTCATTTCCTAAAAAATTCCTCGCAGCTCTACAAATTAAAGACACCGATGGTACATTGTCAGGGGTACAAATATTTCTTCTTAATAAATTTTGTCTGATTTCTCTATTATATACACTTGACTTCTTTTTAATTTCATACTCGATAAACAGAAGTACATCCGGTGTGAGCTTCGTTGGCAACACTTTCGGTGCAAGAGTTCCCATGATCGACAATTTTATAACATGTGGCCTTTGTGACGCGTAATTTCTTACTGATTTTACCATAAAATAAACCCTCGGCATGTAATTTTATAATCAACGTCATTGTTTTATGTTGGTATTGGTTTTCCCCTTCCATCGTGCTAAAAGAAAATGTAATGACACGCTATTGTAAAGACATGTGTGCCCATCTAAAATTATTCTTATTCCCGCCCCTTTAAATATCGGTCCAATCGCAGTGATTGTTCTTTCCTTGATGCGTCATCATTGACAGATTTGTTTTGAAATCAACTATCCGGGGCCGCGAATGAACTTGAGAAGCTGAGTCGTTCCTACTTGCTGTAAATTAACAGTAAGAGTTGAACATATCTGGCATCAATTAATCTGTCCTGGCCCGGCATTCATTAGTCTGCTTACCCCCCCCCCCCCCTTAACCCACCCCCTTTTCTCTCCTTACCTGATGCACGAGTTTAAGGAGAAAGGGGTGGATTTAGTGTACAAGGAGAAGGGGGTGAGATGGTTTTAATCAGACTGGGCATTCATGGCTGCTGGTGTGGAGGCTAATTTCCAAGATTTATCTATTTTAATAAAAAAAAAACTTTTTTTGAAAGAAAACACAAACTGTTAGGGAATCACATATTACATTACTGTATTATCATAATAACAGAATTTATTATTATAAATTGAGTTTTCTTCAAATTGTAACAAAAATAGAAATTAAATGTGTGCTTGGGCCAAATGTGGGTGGGGGGGGGGGTGTTTAACATCAATCAAAGTTTGGTTTTCTCTTTAATCTAAATGCATGTGTTTTGTATACATTTAGGTACGTAGCTTTAGACCATAAATTATATTTATATGTGATCCATACATGCTGGTGCTGGAGTGCTATGAGCTGATGAGCATGTGCCCCCTTCTTGTCTAGATTTTTTCTAATTCCGACTAAAGCCACACTCCATCAGAGTACCATGCAAGGGGATTTAGACACTATACAATAAAGAACCAATTAAATTCTACTTTAAATCTGGGACCATTCACTTTCCCTCAGAGTTACAGTATTTTTCCCATGTATATGCTAGGCATAATGCTGACACCTACATGATGCATATCTTATTTTTATTACACACTCTGCTACACTCGCAATGTACAATAAAATATTCCATACATTTCTAACACATGCAGGTAATCCCTTAACAAATGTCAGTTCAAATATAGGACATCTCTATATTTATTATTATTATTTTATTCATTAATAAAGCGCAAAATTACAAATAGTTTCTGTGCGCTGGATTCAATGAACATGGCATTATGATTAGCAGTTACTATGGTGATAAATATCATTATATGCTGGTTATCAATACTTGACAGATTGGCTAATGCGCATCATGGAAAATATGCCAGCAGAGCAATTGCTATTCTTAACTCCATGTTCACTGAATAATCATTGTTTATTACTTATATTTGCGTTTTACCCCTTGCAGTTGAATTCCCCTGCCTTCAACCTCGGCATTGAGATAAGGCATCAAAAATAAACTTTTCAGACTGAGTAATGTTTTATTATTTAACTCATACAACTTGTCAATTTTTATTGTTAACATATATGTATACGGTAATAGCAGTAATTTCTTTTAAACTTTTATCTTAAGGAGGTACTCTACATCGTCATAATGGCTGACTCCCTTTTAAAACATGGATGAAAATATAAATATCAGCAATATTTGTCTATTCATTTAAAAAATTCTTGCCTAGCTGAGTAGCTCATTAGGTTAGCACGTCAACTGTTGAACTGTAGATTGAGTGTTCGAGTCCAGCACGGATTTTTAATTTTTCTCAGGTTGCTTTCAACTAAAACTGCATTTTTTTTTGACTAAATAAAGTAAATTTGAAAGTTTTCAATTTCAAAATATTGTTGTACATATCCTTCTCCACTTTTCATACATATCAAATTTCTCTGGTGTAGCATACCTCCTTAAGATCAGTCTAATTAAAGTTTAAATGTCAAATATCGAACTATATCACCAAGCGCTGTTATCCATAACCTTCCGGTATATAAAGCGTACAGATAAATATACAGTGTAGATATGAAACACCTGTGTTTTATCTAGATTTTTTTTTTATTACAAAATTATGTGCGATGCTTATAACTGATTAAAAAAAATAGTAATAAAAGTAATCAACATTTCAATTATTTTAATTTTGAATATTTTTAATGATCACTAAATTTTAATCATTTTAGTAATATTCAGTATATATACTCTTAAAAGTAATTATAATTGAAGAGTTCTCTCAGATCAAGTTCTGAGTAACAATTGCGGTTACAGTCGAAGCAATTGCGATTATAGAAAATTAAATGCAAGCGGCGAAGACAAGCTTACTGTGGGACACAACAGTAGATATGGAAATATATGATGTAATGGAGTACTGATATGTGTGTACAAGTTTACAGCTTAATCCTGACCCCAACACCAAAAATCTAATTATAAATAGGGTATGATTGCCGATATTGACTTGGAACCCGATGGTTCAGAGAACTGTAGATTTTATGAAGCCGTTTTTGAGAGAAGATTTGGTTTTCTCCATCTGTGTTGCCACTGTTATGCTCAGATGGTTTTATGTAGGAGGGAAGGATTGTCATGCGCTTCCAAAGAAAGTTTGCAGCATCCCACTGAAGAGGAATTATACAGGCATTACTAGTTCTAAAGTACCGATATTATGACGATTTCCAGTTTAAAACGAATAATAAAATGCATTATAATAAGATTATCTTTACCAAAAGTAATCTTGCTGTGCATCTAAAACATTTATCAAATGTGTACTATAATTACCTCTGATAAAATTTCATAATAATTAAATGCATAACTTTTAGAAAGTCTTAATTATAGAAACCATTTACAGAGCCAATTGAGTATTCAAAAGCTCTGCAGACAATACTAAAGCTTATACTCTTTATGATACTACGTCACAAGACGGCAATTTAAATGTTTTGTGAAATTATTTGTATCGATCGATTTGTTTGTCTATCATCGTAGCTCAGTGGTTAAAGCATTGGGCTGGTGAACCACAGATCTCGAGTTCAAATCTGCCTGAGCCTTTTGTTCATATGTGTTGAAATAATTTGTGTGCAAATTATGTTTTTATCCAAATTTGCATATTTTCTGCCTTTTTGGCATACATACCTATTACATAATATGTTGACGGTGCTACCGTTTGAGAGAGCGTGGCTTCATGTTAAGTTTTCTCCCAGGGTTTTATATTAAAAATCATTAAAAGATGTATACATTAATGTGATTGAAATATTTTTATGCTATATATACATTTCATTTCTGCTGCCTTCACTGTGACACGCGAAATGTTCTGAATTGTAACTATGTTCTTAGCAGTCGACTGCCTCTACTTTCCTTTTTTCTACTCATCGTGGTTCGCATTACCGGACACGTTTAAAGGAAATGGATTCAAGTACTTATTATTTTTAGTCGCAAAAAAAAAATAAAGATTTTAAAAAAAATTCTTCAATCCAACCAAGTTCCATCGATTTTTTGTAATTTTTTAAACAGCACTAATTCAGTACCTGTGCTCCCTCACATATTCTAACAATTTAACCTTTTGTCTTGTTAGAATAATAAATTCCTATTGAGAATTTAGTATTTTAATCAGATTTGTGGTTTGCAGTCGATTATACACAATTTGTATTTGATGCCATATTACGTATGTCTAATGTAAAGTTTTACTTGTTAGAGGTTTAGATTTAGCTCGGATTATTTCCCGCGCTCTAGTCATTAGAGCTCGCAGTACGCGCCAGCACTTTGTGCTGGCTCGCTATCATCATATCTTTCATGATTAAATCAATTTGTACTGTTTTGAAGATTATAAAGGGCAAACCTGTAGCCAGAATGGGGTTTTAAACCCATACACATAAACAAGGAATGTCGTGTTTTCCTTGGCTCCAAAGGAATATTCCCCATGGTCGAACTTGGTCCAGAAGTAATTGCACGAGTGTTGTTTGACGATCGTTGTTTCGTGGTCACCATGAGATTCTAATTTCAGGGTGTAAAGAGCCTCCTTAAGAAATACTTTTTGTTTTAGATTTTTTGGCATTATCTTATACATGTCTGCTGTGAAGTTTCGGTCGATAGACAGATATTGGTTAACACATGCCCCTATCAGAACAACCCAGCATCAAGAATTATGTCTAGAAATAGGTTTTAAGAGGTTGATTGATTGATTTTATATTGTTTAAAGTCCCTCTTGAGAATATTTCAATCATATGGAGATGTCACCACTCCCGGTGAAGGGCTGCAAAATTTAGGCCTATGCTCGGCACTTATGGCCTTTAAGAGGTTGAATATAAGAACATTTTTGTCGAATATGATGCAAGTACATTTAAATCAAGTGATTGAAAGTAAGGACTTGAACATTCGTATACATTAAACTTGGGGAGGAAAAACAGATATTACTTTTTGATAACATTTATTATGGTGTTGTTGCTTAGCAACCAAATATATTTGAATACAAAATATGAAGTTATTTTCAGAGTAACAGTAAAAAATTTTGTTTTCATGTTGCAATATTTATTCTATTTAGTGGAACTTAATGGCAAAACATCATATCATTAGAAAATGATGGATACGTAAATAAAGTACGAAGTTTGCACTTTATGACCTTTCACCTTAATTCTATTCATTATCTTTATCATATCTGTTGTTAAAAACATTTTAAAATGATTAAGATCTAGTTACAGATTATACTATTAAAACAATGTGACATTTACTATCCTTTATACAATTTAGTTAAGTTTAAATTGTGTCGAATGGATGCAGAAAGGCAAATTATGGTCAAAATTGAACGATGTGTGTTGTTACTTAACAACCAAAAATGTTAAATGTTTGTCAATAAAATTGATTAATTTGATTGTGATGTTTTTGAAGTATTTCAAAAGACACATCAGTTCATACATTTAGAATTTCCTATTTTTGACTCTAATCTAGTGAGAGGGGTCATAATATATACACTTCACAAAAAAAAAGATTGAAAAAAATGTGCACTTATATGACCTTTGACCCCAGAGACATCTTTGACATCATGGGATACCATGACAAACTTCATAAAAAAAATTGTTCTCTGTCAAATTCCTAACACAATTATATGTCACATGCCTACCCCAAATCAGCGTACATAATATATTTGAGTAAATTTTAAAAATACTGTCATTTAGCCTTGGAAAACCTTTAAAATGTGCCGGTAGAGAAAGGGTTAAGTTAATCTTATCTCAAGATTAAGTTAATTTTACCTGAAGATTAAGTGAATCTTACCTGAAGAATGTCACAAAGAAGTGGACCAAGTCGATTTTAGGAAACTGGGAGAAGGAGATCTGTGAAATAGAGTCCGGCGGTAAACATAATGGTTTTCACATGTTTAGTATCAATCTTTCAATTTTTTTTAACTTATTAAAAGTTTATCTACAATTATATATATATATATATATATATATATATATATATATATATATATATATATACATATATATATATATATATATATATGAACTTCAAGATTATAAAGGGCAAACAAACCTGTAGCCAGAATGGGGTTTTAAACCCATACACATAAACAAGGAATGTCGTGTTTTCCTTGGCTCCAAAGGAATATTCCCCATGGTCGAACTTGGCCCGGAAGTAATTGCACGAATGTTGTTTGACGATCGTTGTTTCGTGGTCACCATGAGATTCTAAGAATAGACAATTAATCCATTGTAAGTTTATAGAAGTAATGCAAAACACAACACTGAGAAAATACAGTGACCGTATAGTTTAAGCACTTACTTTTCTTCATTGTTATGTTCAGAAAGGCTATACCCGAACAATTCACTTTAAAGTCAACGTCCCGTTCACTCTACAAGGTCAATAAAATAATACGTAATATTTTTCTAAAATTTACAAAATTGCTTCTTTGTCACCATTATAATATAAAAATTTAATGTTCTTCTCTTGAGAAACTGTTACTATAAATATGATAGAACAAACTAAAAGAATAAATCAAGCTGCATATAATAAATGTTTATATGGCCTACATTGATTTGTCCAACACGAACATTTACTTTCATATCAATTTCAACATCAGAAGTCTGTTTCTACTGAGAATGGGATGTTGATGAAGTTGTTTATGATCAGAAGCAGACTTACTGAGGATGGGATGTTCATAAAGTTGATCTGTGTGTAGGACTTATCCTCCGATTTTGAAAGGTTAAAGGTGAACTGGTAGTCTGTTACCAGATTATCTGTGAAAGTAGCATGTTGAAAATCAATTCGAAATTTGATTCATCAGTAGCACAGTAAAATTGGTAACAATAATTTTCAAAATGTTTTGAAAGTCTGGGAACAACATTTTTTACTTACAGTAACATGTTCCAGTTTTAGGATTCCCAAAATATTTATGGGGTTCATCACACCTGTAAAATATAGCATTGTATAATATACACAACAAAGGTTCATCACACCTGTAAAATATAGCATTGTACAATATACACAACAAAGGTTCATCATGCCTGTCAAATGTTGTATAATATACGCAACAAAGGGAAAAGCAAATTATGTTTGTTAATTACAGATATCAACTGATTTCAAGGTCAAAATGTCTTTGACCTTGGTATCTCTTGTAAAAACTTCCACTGTAAAGTATGCATGTTAAATACAAAATCTGTAACAGTTATAAAGCTGAGGCAAAGTTAACATACCAAACACAATAAGCACCTGTTCTTCTAATGTAGACAGACAAACACAACAAGCACCTGTTCTTCTAATGTAGACAGACAAACACAACAAGCACCTGTTCTTCTAATGTAGACAGACAAACACAACAAGCACCTGTTCTTCTAATGTAGACAGACAAACACAACAAGCACCTGTTCTTCTAATGTAGACACTGTTCTTCTAATGTAGACAGACAAACACAACAAGCACCTGTTCTTCTAATATAGACAGACAAACCATACACAACAAGCACCTGTTCTTCTAATGTAGACAGAAAAACACAACAAGTACCTGTTCTTCTAATGTAGATAGGCAAACACAACAAGCACCTGTTCTTTTAATGTAGATAGACAAACCAAACACAACAAGCACCTGTTCTTCTAATATAGACAGACAAACACAACAAGCACCTGTTCTTCTAATGTTGATAGACAAACACAACAAGATGTACTGTGAGGAATGCTCACTAAGAATACCCCCCGCTTACCACAATCTCCCAAAGGGTGTTGTTAATAGGTATAAATTACCTCTTTCCTGAGTGTAAAAATATGGTATGCATTTGTAGAAGAAAATGGAAGATATAGTCCGAACACAAATCCATGGCATAAACCTATAATTTTGACCTTGAGATCAAAGGTCAAGGTCATAAAGAGGTCATGAATGTACATGACACATAGTCTCATGGTGATACACCCATGTCTTATGGTATGACTATGTCAAAACCCTATAATCAATTTTGACCTTGAGGTCAAAGTTCAAGGTCATATACAGGTCATGAAGGTACTCGACACATTGTCTCATGGTGATACACTCATGTGTCAAATATGGTATGCCTATGTCAAAGAACAAAGAAGTTATGGCCCGGACACGAATCCATTGTAAAAAAACCTTTAATTTTGACCTTGAGGTCAAGGGTCAAGGTCATATAGAGGTCATGAAGGTACTTGACACATTGTCTCATGGTGATACACTCATGTGTCAAATATGGTATGCCTAAGTCAAAGAACAAAGAAGTTATGGCCCGGACATGAATCCATTGTAAAAACCTTTAATTTTGACCTTGAGGTCAAGGTCATATGGAGGTCATGAAGGTACATGACACATCGTCTCATGGTGATACACTCATGTGTCAAATATGGTATGCCTATGTCAAAGAACAAAGAAGTTATGGCCCGGACACGAATCCATTGTAAAAAACCTTTAATTTTGACCTTGAGGTCAAGGGTCAAGGTCATATAGAGGTCATGAAGGTACTCAACACATCATCTCATGGTGATCTACCTGTGTGCCAAATATGGTATGCCTAAGTCAAAGAACAAAGAAGTTATGGCCCGGACACGAATCTGCACAGACGGACGGACGGACGGACAGACAGACAGAGTGATTCCTATATACCCCCCAGAACTTCGTTCGGGGGGTATAACAAGCACCTGTTCTTCTAATGTAGATATACAAACACTACAAGCACCTGTTCTTCTAATGTAGATAGACAAACCAAACACAACAAGCACCTGTTCTTCTAATGTAGACAGACAAACACAACAAGCACCTGTTCTTCTAATGTAGATAGACAAACACAACAAGCACCTGTTCTTCTAATGTAGATAGACAAACCAAACACAACAAGCACCTGTTCTTCTAATGTAGATAGACAAACACAACAAGCACCTGTTCTTCTAATGTAGATAGACAAACACAACAAGCACCTGTTCTTCTAATGTAGATAGACAAACCAAACACAACAAGCACCTGTTCTTCTAATGTAGACAGACAAACACAACATGCACCTGTTCTTCTAATGTAGATAGACAAACACAACAAGCACCTGTTCCTCTAATGTAGACAGACAAACCATATACAACAAGCACCTGTTCTTCCCATCCAGGGTATATAACGGTTTGTTTGTTCTTTATAGCATTGCATTTTTTCATTTTGAGTTGTTTAATGAGTAAATGAGTCACAGGAAACCCTGATGCATTGTGGTTAGTGTGTACAACACTTACTTGTCACATCGATCTCCAATGACCCCCCTCGTCCTGCAGTAACACGCCCCTGTCACCCGGTCACAGGAATCTGCCTGTCCGTTACACTGACAAGCTACAAATTAAAGCATTGAGTAAACGCTCTCCTACCAAACATGACTGGTCATTCATAAGCTTCCAAACTACAGCACAACAGCAATGAAAATTAACATTAGCTCACTACACCTTGAAAGAATTTCTAAAATCAGCATGAAATGATTTAATTATGAAAGATAATATGTAACTAGTACTTATATTCTAACTATCTTAAACAAGTATTCTATACACAATTCCCAGTAAATAAGTACATTCAATATTCATATGTACACAATTATATTTGCTAGAATTATTTTCGTACATATACTGAACACCTATTGTCAGTGAAATGCATAGACTGTCGAGTGGACCTATTTATTTGTAGATAAATGAAGTAGAGAAGAAAACATGACAGTGTAAAATATTACCGACTACTCACCCGTACAGTTCCCTCCATTACTGGCATCGCCATAGTAACCCTCTACACATCTCTCACAATACTTGCCTGAAACAAATACATGTACATGTACAATGAAAACATTCACAAACTCGACCAAAACTAACATAAGATCATTTTGATGGAAAGCATTAAATAGGCTGCAAAATCTGTAAGCATTGTAAACTGTTTCCAAAGAAACACACAGAAATTGTCCGACACATGACATCTTTTATCTAAAAATGAAAACAGAAGAATTCTAAATACTCACTTTATATAAAAAAGCATTAAAAACAACAATTCAAAAATAGTATGTACATCTAAATATTTTTTAAAATCTTTTATTCAGAACTTTTAAATATCAATAAGGAAGTATTTTACTGAAACAATAAAATAGAAAATATTTTCTCATTTCCCCACACACACTTTCTAACACAATCATAAATAGATTGACTCTCCCTGCATCCAATAATGAATTCATCCTGACCCAAAAATTTCTCATCAATCTATGTCAAAGTATCTTCACAACAAAAATAACAACTTCAATTTTTTTTTTACAGATTTTTTGTTTAACTTCTCCAAATAAAGCTATGACCCAAACACAATGTGGGAGAGACACACGCAAGGATATGTGGTCAACCTGCCCCCATCTTTTGGTAGTGGGGGTGGGGATAAATCTACGGCAGAGATTGCCGACTGACATAACATTTGTCTTACCCTCCGTCATGTTTTGACAGCCATCACACGTTCCGGAAACATTCAGACAAGTACTGTGTCCATTACACTGACAATCTGAAATTAAAGCAGGTGTTGAAAATCGATTCTAAAACTTCTCAATGGCAAATTATTCCTTTGACAGCCTCCTATAAGACATAAATTCCACAAAACTGGGTCAAATTCCTATGCATTTCTTTTTCACTATTTCCATTGAATATTTTTGCAAATACATTAGATTGGCAAAAATGCTAAAAATTCATTGACTGTGTAACAATAACAAGCTTCCCAATATCGCTCTTCGGGGTCAGTATGCTGCTAGGAGGATTTGAAACCTGATCCTAACCGGACTGACACTGTAGACCAGAACATAAGAAGCAGGAAAATCTAGAGACATAGTTCATCACTGATTCCTATTATTTCTAATATCCTGATATTAACAGGAAGTCCATAAGTCCGTTATTTTATGTAAATTTTTGATTTTCAAAAATTATACCTACAAGTACTTTGTAATTTTATTCCCTTGGAAAATTATGACATTTATGTAATTTAAAGCAGGGGTACATGCACTTTTATAGAAAATTAATTTACAAGATTCAAATCTCTTTCCAATAAATAATGCAAGTATACATATAGGCAGGAACTCCACACTATGGATCACATGGCAAATTTTGAAATGAACAAAATATGTTCCTTTCCTAACCTGGACAGTCAATGAAAAACCATTGATTAGCTGGACATCTGCTGAGGTCAGTGAGCTGGTGATCAGTATGATTGACAGGTCCTGAGGCTCCGCCCTCCATACATCGACCAATCCCTGTGTTACTGGGATCATTGCACCACCCACACATTGGATTGGATTGACATTCCTTACAGGAGTGAAGGTCAGAGCAGCGAGTGGCTAGAAACAAAAGGATCTTTTTTATAATTCACAGACAAAATGTATTAAATATTGAAATTATTTTGCTTTTCTACCACTCGGGAAAAATCTAACGAAATAAGAGAAAAAATTTTTTCATCAGTAATTTACTCTCATTTATACATTGAAGCACATAGGTTGAACTTTCTTGAGTTGCCATGGTTACCTGGACACTTAGCTTTCTCTGTGGTCCACTCCATGCACTGGCCGTAAATAAACGTGGCCACATAGGCATTAGTTTCCACACACTTCTGCTGGTTGCTGCACCACATACATTTACCTTCCGTACAATTCTCGCAGTTCTTTTTTAAGTGACACGGATTAGGGCATTTGTCCTTATCGGGATCATTAAAGTCATTGAACGTATCTATGAGAAAAAGGACGCATCTTAAAAGTAATTCATAGAAAATGTGACAGATAATCATTTAATACTTATTCACTGAACCTTAACGTTGGACGAGAGAATGGTCCAACGAGATAATTACTGAACCTTAATGTTGGACGAGGGAATGGTCCAACAAGATAATTAATGAACCTTAACGTTGGACGAGAGAACGGTCCAACAAGATAATTACTGAACCTTAATGTTGGACGAGAGAACGGTTCAACGAGATAATTACTGAACCTTAACGTTGGATAAGAGAATGGTCCACACAAGATAATCACTGAACCTTAACAGTGGACGAGAGAATGGTCCAATGAGATATTACTGAACCTTAACGGTGGACGAGAGAATGGTCCACACGAGATAATTACTGAACCTTAACAGTGGACGAGAGAATGGTCCACACGAAATAATTACTGAACCTTAAAAGTGGACGAGAGAATGGTCCACACGAAATAATTACTGAACCTTAACAGTGGATGACAGAATGGTCCACACGAGATAATTAACTACCGTAAGTCCCCAGTGTATGTGTCTTCATCTGACATCGCTGTTCCGTCGGATGCCACTTGCAGGATTTGGACTGCACACAGGCCACACAGTTGTGGAAGAGACCACAGGAACTGCTGTGTTTAGGGGGGCACTGATGAATGGCGGAGGTGGCACTCTAAAAATCAGTCAACTGGAACTGACAAGTTCAACTCCCCCCCCCCTTCTGATGTGGAGCTCCACACTCTCCAGAAAAGCAACACCTTGGTTCACATTTACAAGAAACCCAGACTTTTGATTTTTGCCACAAGATCAAGATATTCATATACATATACTGTGACAAGCACTACAAAAATGATTTTTCTGACATCTAAAAAAATAGGCAACAAAAGACAACCTTCATCCTATCCATACACACACATCAAACAGCTAGTGTACATTAATTTTGACCAATATTAAAATGACATGCAACAAAATACACAGCACAACAGAGAGAGTGGAGACACTAATATATAGGTGTGTGTAAGATTGATGAAATAAGAGGGTTCAATAACATAAGCTATTAATAACTACAAAGGCTTCCTGATTCCTGCTTTTAAACAACCCAGAGATGATACATTTCCATGTAACTAGTCAATAATTATGTTATGTCACATCTAACAAGTCCATCAGAATGTTATGTCGCATGTAATTAGTCAATAACAAGAGGTACTGTGAGCAATGCTCACTAAGAATACCCCCCGCTTACCCCAATCTCCCAAAGGGTGTTGGTAATAGGTATAAACTACCTCTTTTCTGAGTGTAAAAAACAAATGGCATGACAAACGGAACCATATTGCTACTTCGATGTCCAGCGCACGTGAACTTTGACCTTTTGACCCCAAAAATCAATAGGGAACATCTTCATCCCATGGGTAGTCCATATGTATGATATGGTGACTGTAGGTGGAAAGGATAACGCTTTAGAGCCCGGAAACCATATTGCTACTTCGATGTCCAGTGCGCTTGACCTTTGGACCCCAAAATCGATAGGGAACATCTTCATCCCATGGGTAGTCCATATGTATGATATGGTGACGGTAGGTGGAAAGGATAACGCTTTAGAGCCCGGAAACCATATTGCTACTTCGATGTCCAGTGCGCTTGACCTTTGGACCCCAAAATCGATAGGGAACATCTTCATCCCATGGGTAGTCCATATGTATGATATGGTGACGGTAGGTGGAAAGGATAACGCTTTAGAGCCCGGAAACCATATTGCTACTTCGATGTCCAGTGCGCTTGACCTTTGTACCCCAAAATCGATAGGGAACATCTTCATCCCATGGGTAGTCCATATGTATGATATGGTGACGGTAGGTGGAAAGGATAACGCTTTAGAGCCCGGAAACCATATTGCTACTTCGATGTCTAGTGCGCTTGACCTTTGACCTCAAAATCAATAGGGAAGATCTTCATCCCATGGGTAGTCCATATATATGATATGGTGACAGTAGGTGGAAAGGATAATGCTTTAGAGCCCGGAAACCATTGCATCTACAGATGGACGGACGGACTGACAGACGGACAACCCGATTCCAGTATACCCCCAACTAGTCAATAATAATGTAATGTCGCATGTAACTAGTCCATCATAATGTTATGTTGCATGTAACTAGTCAATAAATAATGTTATATCACATGTAACTAGTCCATCAGAATGTTATGTCGCATGTAACTAGTCAATAATAATGTAATGTCGCATGTAACTAGTCCATCAGAATGTTATGTCGCATGTAACTAGTCAATAATAATGTAATGTCGCATGTAACTAGTCCATCATAATGTTATGTCGCATGTAACTAGTCAATAAATAATGTTCTGTCACATGTAAATAGTCCATCATCATGTTATGTCACATGTACTTATGTCATATAGGATGAGAAGTGTTCACATGCTATTTTACACCTCCACGCTCTTAGATCCACTATAACTTTTAAGGCAATAACTGGATCCTCACATTACGACAATATGCACATCAATAAATGGTAATGAAACATTGTACAAAGTTCAAGTTTATTCGATAAGCCATACAGGAGGAAACGCATTCACCAGAAAGACAGACTGACGGTGACAGAAAGTAAAAAAAAAAACCATTTATGTCTACCCCTGGAAAAGGTGAGATATAAATAAACCTTTAATCCAAGAAATCCAAAGAAGTAAACGGATTAATTTCATTCATTAGACAATGATTGTAAAGAAATTGACCAATCAACTTCATCCATTAGACAAGGAGTGTAAAGAAATTGACCAATCAACTTCATCCATTAGACAAGGAGTGTAAAGAAATTGACCAATCAACTTCATCCATTAGACAAGGAGTGTAAAGAAATTGACCAATCAACTTCATCCATTAGACAAGGAGTGTAAAGAAATTGACCAATCAACTTCATCCATTAGACAAGGAGTGTAAAGAAATCGACCAATCAACTTAATCCATTAGACAAGGAGTGTAAAGAAATTGACCAATCAACTTCATCCATTAGACAAGGAGTGTAAAGAAATTGACCAATCAACTTCATCCATTAGACAAGGAGTGTAAAGAAATCGACCAATCAACTTCATCCATTAGACAAGGAGTGTAAAGAAATTGACCAATCAACTTCATCCATTAGACGAGAAGTGTAAAGAAATTAACAAATCAACTTCATCCATTAGACAAGTAGTGCAAAGAAATAGACCAATCAACTTCATCCATTAGACAAGGAGTGTAAAAATTAGACCAATCAACTTCATCCATTAAACAAGGAGTGTAAAGAAATTAACCACTCAACTTCATCCATTAGACAAGGAGTGTAAAATCATTCAAAGAGCATAAAGAAATAAACCAATCAGTTTCACAGAAGGGTGTACATATGAACTTACCAAACACAAATTAATAGTAGGATAATGATCATTACCATTTCTGTCAATGTTCTCTGTTTTAACTTGACATCGTTCCCCCTTCCAGTCGCAGTCGGGGAAAGATTGACAACCTAAGCACTTATGTTGCTCCTGACATGGCTTTTCTCCAGGGCTGGAGCACTTGGAGAGATCGCTGGCTGATGCAGATTTCTAAAGAAACAACATAAAACAAGCCCAAAATCAAACCAAAGCAACCAAATCAAAACCAAGGGGAATAACTCAAAAGTGCAACAGCGAAATACATAAACAAGCAGATGATATACACTGCCAACAAAGCCTTATCTGCCTGCGAAAAATATTCACAAGATTCGCATGCATATCTTTCTTGCGAATATTTGTCACTACAAACTAGCCATTGTTTATGCCTAAGTTCTGTGCAATATCAATTATATTGGTATTCAATATGCACATGATTTCCATCCATGATTTAAGAATAAAAGTCGGTTTATAAATATCAGTAAATTGTAGAGGAATTTCTGAATTTGTGAATGAATGAGTTAATATTTTGTTTTCTGGGCAGATACTGCATGTGTACCTAGAATAGTTGAGGAACATTTTGGTGCCTTTGCATTATAGGCAGTGCTTCTAATGAAAGCCAAAAAAATTATAACAATTCATTAACATGGCTTTTCTTTGATAGATCTAACTGATAACTAAGTCTTTGACTACATCAAAAATAATAACACACACGGTAATCTTCAAAGGAGCGAAAAAATAAAGATAATATTAAAATTTACGACCACTTGCATAAACTTTCCATTCATCCCTGTTCACAGGGAAACGTATGTGAATATCTTAAGATCTGAATATGATCTACCAAAACAAAACGCTACAATGGTGTTACTCATCTGAAGTGAAAAGTTCTGTATCTTTTCTACATCATTATTTATACAATTCCTGTTCTTACAAACCAATCTGTTAAAACTTTTTCCAAGAAATTAATCATGAAACTTTTTTGTACAGTAAGAACTGAGAGCGAGAAATATCTTTTACATTAAATCCGACTTGGAGTTGACATTTTGTGTGATATCCTACCATTATGTTGGTGTTGCTACACTTGTCTGCAGCTGTACAGTTGTTGACGCACCACACACAACCGAACGCAGTAGAGAGACACGTCGGGCATGATCTGAAGGAACCACAAATCTTATCCTGACCTGCAAAACACAAACACAATTGTCAGTGTCAAAATATCATCAACATTTTCTATCAGTTTACTTACTTAAACTTTTATAGGCAATGAACATCACACTACAATAACCCCAGAAAACAAGGAGCATCTGCATCGAATCGACCCCCAATACTCATTAAATTCTCAGTTTCTAAATCTACTCAATCCCAATAGCAACATTTCAGATCTTTATCCTTTTCAGTGAGTTTGTTTTACTATCAGGAGAGATCTATCTTCTGAGTGAGTTTGTTTTACTCTTAGAGAGACACCTACCTTCTGAGTGAGTTTGTTTTACTGTCAGGAGAGACCTACCTTCTGGGTGAGTTTGTTTTACTATTTGGAGAGACCTACCTTCTGAGTGAGTTTGTTTTACTATAAGGATATATCTACCTTCTGAGTGAGTTTGTTTTACTGTCAGGAGAGATCTATCTTCTGAGTGAGTTTGTTTTACTATCAGGAGAGATCTATCTTCTGAGTGAGTTTGTTTTACTGTCAGGAGAGACCTACATTCTGAGTGAGTCTGTTTTACTATTAGGAGAGATCTATCTTCTGAGTGAGTTTGTTTTACTATCAGGAGAGACCTACCTTCTAAGTGAGTTTGTTTTACTATCAGGAGAGATCTATCTTCTGAGTGAGTCTGAGTGAGTTTGTTTTACTGTCAGGAGAGATCTATCTTCTGAGTGAGTTTGTTTTACTGTCAGGAGAGATCTACCTTCTGAGTGAGTTTGTTTTACTATCAGGAGAGATCTATCTTCTGAGTGAGTTTGTTTTACTGTCAGGAGAGACCTACCTTCTGAGTGAGTTTGTTTTACTATCAGGAAGGACCTATCTTCTGAGTGAGTTTGTTTTACTATCAGGAGAGACCTACCTTCTGAGTGAGTTTGTTTTACTGTCAGGAGAGACCTACCTTCTGAGTGAGTTTGTTTTACTATCAGGAGGGACCTACCTTCTGTAGGATCACATGTCTTCTTCTCCACTCCACTGCTTTGTGGGTTGACCTGTGTTATAGGCAGACACTGCCCCGCCCTCCACACACACGACCTGCCCTGTACGGAGTTCACACAGTCGTCCTTAGACGTGTAGTAGGAGCAGTTTCCTGTGAGAAAGAATCACATGATGTAATATAAAACGACATAACTAAACCTAGATCCTGTGAACAGAAGGTAATTTATTTCTAAGCTGAATATAATAATCAACCATTTCATATGATCTTTAATGATGCCATCTAAAACCTTTTAAAACGTGATCTAACACTTAATGTCCTTCTCTCCCTTTGACACATGTACGGTACAAATGTCCCTCTGATAAGAGAAATAATTCTTTGACACATGTAAGGTACAAATGTCCCTCTGATAAGAGAAATAATTCTTAAACTAATGAAGTACTACAAAGTATCAAACTCTAATATGTACATAGATAAATCGATGTCAAGACTTTAATACAAGAGGGATAACTCTAGTAAATAACTATTATTACGTACATTGATAAATCGATGTCAAGACGTTAATACAAGTGGGATAACTCTAGTAAATAACTATTATTACGTACATTGATAAATCGATTACAAGACGTTAATACAAGAGGGATAACTCTAGTAAATAACTATTATTAAGTACATTGATAAATTGATGTTAAGACATTCAAACAGAGGAATAAATCTGGTAAATCATTATCATTTCACTATCTACGCTAATATCATGTTTATGGGTAAATTCACTAAGATTCTGGCTGGCAAGGTCAACCTAAACCTCTTTAAAATTTTCTTGGCAATTTGAAAATCACTATCATTTGCAGAAAGTTCAACTCCGTATTCTGAGGGGCATAATTGCCGGAACCAATTTCGGTGTTTTACCTGGGGAGAACAAAATGGCATTGGGCTCCATGATTCCACTGAACCCGCCTAAAACCAGCATCGCTATCCCACCATTCCTACAGCAAAGGATGGAAACACATTGTCATTGTTCTTATCAGAATGTGATGTCAGTAAATACATATATACAAAAGGCCCATGGGCCACATTGTTCACCTGAGTCACCTTGGCCAATATTTAAAGATTTTTGCTATATATTCGCAGGTAAAACTTTGATCTCTATTGTGGCCCCAACCTTCCCTCGGGGGCCATGATTTTTACAAACTTGCATCTGCACTATGGCAGGAAGCTTTCAAGTAAATGTAAACTTTCCTGGCCCGGTGATTCTTCAGAAGATTTTAAATGACCTTCATTATATATTTGTATGTAAAACTTTGTTCCCTATTGTGGCCCCAACTTACCCCTTGGGCCATGATTTGAACAAACTTGAATCTGCACTATGTCAGAAAGCTTTCATGTCAATTTCAACTCCTCTGGTCCAGTGGTTCTTATGAAGAATATTTTTGCATTTTTTGGTGATTATCTCCCCTTTGAAGAGGGCTTGGCCCTTCATTTGAACAGACTTGAAAGACCTTCACCCAAGGATGCTTTGTGCCAAGTTTGGTTGAAATTGACTTAGTGGTTCTGGAGAAGATGAAAATGTGAAAAGTTTACCCCAACGCTGACAGCAGCCAAATTTTGATCAGAAAAGCTCACTTGCCTTCAGCTCAGGTGAGCTAAAAACCACTGCTGAGGCAAAACAGATACATACATTATCAAAAAGAATTCCAATACATCATACTTGTTTGTACAGTAATTATTACAAGATACAAAAGTAAGATTAGTGACAATCAACAGAATATAGAATTGTGTCCAGTAGATTTAGATTATTTAGTGTTAATATTAAATGAATACCTGCATATCACCTATTTTCAAAATTGATGATCCTGAAATTTTCTGTGAGAAAACTACCTTGCTTTTAAACAGATGGACATACACAAAGTGAGACAGACAGATGGACAGACAGAATGCGAGACAGACAGATGGACAGACAGAAAGTGAGACAGACAGACAGACAGATGGACAGACAGAATGTGAGACAGACGGACAGACAGAATGTGAGACAGACAGATAAACAGAGAGACACATTAATAATAGGGGTGAAACAATGCATTGCGATTCAGCCGAATCGCGATGTAGTGGTTTCGATTCGATGTTCTGATTTATTTCGGATCTGTTTTGGTTCGATACCATTCTAGTATCATAGCACACATTGTTTTTGATAACACGGTTTCTGATTGGTCAATGGAATTGCAAATTGCCCATTCAACGTACGAGAAAACTTTGCTGTATCAAAATGGACGCAGTTGAGTTGAAAAATGCTTAAACGCTTTTATATTATGTAGAATTTATTTGCAGAGAGCAATAAATACATTGAAACATTAAAAAAATCTTAGCATTATAAAGAATTTGGTACATGCTATTGTATCAAATCGAAAATCATCGAATCGAGACTAAAGTATTGAAAATTGAATCGAATCGAAAAGATACAGTATCATTTCACCTCTAGTTAATAACTAGCACACAATGTAGTCAAAACTCACCTCTCCACCGGGACAGCCGCGTGACCGTAGCGTGCACCGTGTGATGTCAAGACAGTTGACTGGAGCTGGGACCACTTGTTACACTCTGAAAACAACACACCATTATAACAACACATCATTATGCTACCAGTATATTTTTCTCAATTAGATACAATATCATCCACCCATTTTTGCCCCATAGGAGCAATTCAAAAGGGAAAGTGGGCCACAAATGAATCAAAGTACTTAAAGTACTCATGGGAGTTGAACATTGTGGAAATTCAGTTAGAAAAGATAGTGCTGGAAGGGTAGGGGGATAAATGACTGAATATTATCATGATTTTAGATACAAATCAACTGTTGTTGTTTTTCAAAGCGTTACAACAGCAAACATGGATAATGGAAGGCCCATGGACCACAACGCTCCTCGAGTAACTGAAGTCGTGTTGTTGTTTTCTAGAATTTCACCCTTTTATATTCTCATGAAAAATGTGACCACATATTATGGCCCAAACATTCAAATCAGTATGGTTATCAATGCCTTGCAGTTATGAAGAAGTTTTTCCCCTGTATATATACATTCAAGTTTAATCCTAGTTATAGCTAATTCTAAGGATTCATTACTTGAAAAGGTAGTTCAATATGCTAAACTGTCACCTGAGTATACTACAGTCCTGTAGAGGATCAATGGAATGGTAAATAATTGTATAATAACTTAAAATAAATGAAATGCAAAAAAATTAGAAATTGTCGGGCATCGGAAATGCACAAGCCGAGTTGCGCAAGGAATGGGCATAGAGGGAACCGGCAGAAAAGTTTTCAAGAATTATCAAGCAGGGAGCAAAATTTTGCGTACATAAATTTCAGCCGACTTAAATCCTTTGTGACCTTGACCTTTAACCCTTGACCAAAATCAATAGGCTTCTTTGTCTCATCAAGGGCGATAATCCATCTAGGTTTAATTGAGATCCTATAATTTGTTAAAAAATTATAGTGCAGAAAACAAAATTTTCTCCAAATTTCAGTCTATTTATATCCACTGTGACTTTGACCTTGTGACCCCGGAATCGATAGGCTTCTTGTCTTACTTAATCGATCTAAGTTTGATTGAGATCCTATAATTCGTTCAAGAGCTATGGTGCGGAAATGAAATGTTGATGCGTGTCCGCCTGCCCGCCCAAAGGCACTTCATCAGATCATAAGCCGAGTTCGACTTCATCGCAACTCCGCTAAAAATGAAACACTAGTCAAATAATGTTATTTATTGCCAAGGTATTTGGGATATTATACTGTGGCTCAAACAGGGGGTGAATGAACCTGACAGTATGGAAAGCATATAGTGGAATCAGACTTGTGATGCTGGAAATCTATAGTGATTAATAAACTATACATGTACAAGATCCATAACTATTTTTTTCTCTCAGTTTGTGAGGGAGAATCCTCATGTCTCTTTCATCTGTAGACAAATAAACAATGTGTTTTGACCAGAGCAATTTCCAATCCTTTTTGTAGCATAAATTCAACATTGTGGCAACTGGGTTAAACTTTGATAGTGAAGTAATACATGGCAGCACCTTATCCCATGCTCTTAAAATTTCTGTTTGACACACACTCATGACATCCACTCAAACATTACAGAGTGCAGCAAAATCCCATTGTAATAGGGGATTCAAAATGGATAACTGGTACAAAATATGGTACATACTATTCAAAAAGGATAATGAATTTGACATATTGATGTCTTGGAAAAGGAAATTCTGACATCGGGGCTCTAAGCGTTTTCAAACATTGTCATTTGATAAAAGTGTTCTACATTTTTAAAAATAGAGATTAATATGTCTTTACATACATAGGTGAGAAAGTTTCCATTATTCCTAGCCGAGACATACCATGTATGCGCAAAAAATTCATAAACAAATATCACACTACTCACGTAGAAAATGTGGACCTTACCGTCATCAAGCGCAGCGAAACACGGCATTTCGAGATTGTAGTCGACGAAAGCTCGGTAACAGTAATGAATAAGGTACACTCATTTTGTATCTATTTTGTGACTTTCTTTATTAAAAGGAACAGTTCTCTAATGTGTAACGTGCAATTACTACGTAATTCAATAACTTGAAGCATGAAGCAGTTTCACTTTGCCACCGGATATAAGAAGTTTTATTTCGTATTCCGATCCCAATCGAAAGTTGTTGACTGGGAATGACGTGTTTTAATTCAATCTACATGTAACATCAAGCATTTTTTATATCACATTAAAAAAAAAACCAAATATATACACATACACAATGTTGTAGAGTTATTTCTTGTAAATTTTCTGAGGTTTCGCACCATATTCGATATTTCGCGCCACGGTGTCAATAGGGCTTGCGTGCAGTTGTCGTTCGTTTCCCTATCAATGTTTATAGGTGACGCTGCGCTACAAACGACAACTTTCAACCTTATCTTTTATTTTTCTATGTATATCAGTATCAATTTGATCGAAATCTTGTATTCAAATTGATTTGAATACAATATCATTGCATTTATTTACATGTCAATTATCAAAATTAGATTAATTCAGAAAAGTTACATGGATTATTTAAAGGCGGATGTTTATAAAAGTTTATGTTGATTTACCTAAGAGTAAATCAGCTGACACAGAACCCCCGCTGACGACCACTATACAAATCAATACAAATTACTGCGCAGAAAAGTGTGTGATGACCCAGGGAGATTGAACATAGTTCAACTCCCAAAAATGGGTAACAAATTTTCAATTTCCTACCCCCATATTCCTAAAGACCTGTAAATTGTTGGTGGAGAAACTGAAAGGTTATCAATATTTTTATCTTCTTACATAAGGTACCACAGACTTAAGAACTTATTAGAGAAATACAGCCTTCACACACAACATGCAAAGTACCGCCCTGTCCTGCTTCATACACTCACTCTGTATGTGTACCCACCACCCCACCCCCAATAAAATTATCTCAGTAGAAGAATTAAGGTGACCCTACCCCTAATGAAATTATCTCGGTAGAAGAATTAAGGTGACCCTTCCCCCAATGAAATTATTTCAGTAGAAGAATTAAGGTCACCATACCCCCAATGAAATTATCTCAGTAGAAGAATTAAGGTGACCCTACCCCCAATGAAATTACCTTAATAGAAGAATTAAGGTGACCCTACCCCTAATGAAATTATCTCAGTAGAAGAATTAAGGTGACCCTACCCCTAATGAAATTATCTCGGTAGAAGAATTAAGGTGACCCTTCCCCCAATGAAATTATTTCAGTAGAAGAATTAAGGTCACCATACCCCCAATGAAATTATCTCAGTAGAAGAATTAAGGTGACCCTACCCCCAATGAAATTACCTTAGTAGAAGAATTAAGGTGACCCTACCCCTAATGAATTTATCTCAGTAGAAGAATTAAGGTGACCCTACCCCCAATGAAATTATCTCAGTAGAAGAATTAAGGTGACCCTACCCCCAATGAAATTATTTCAGTAGAAGGATTAAGGTGACCCTACCCCCAATGAAATTATTTCAGTAGAAGGATTAAGGTGACCCTACCCCCAATGAAATTATTTCAGTAGAAGGATTAAGGTGACCCTACCCCTAATGAAATTATTTCAGTAGAAGGATTAAGGTGACCCTACCCCCAATGAAATTATTTCAGTAAAAGGATTAAGGTGACCCTACCCCCAATGAAATTATTTCAGTAGAAGGATTAAGGTGACCCTACCCCCAATGAAATTATTTCAGTAGAAGGATTAAGGTGACCCTACCCCCAATGAAATTATTTCAGTAGAAGGATTAAGGTGACCCTACCCCTAATGAAATTATTTCAGTAGAAGGATTAAGGTGACCCTACCCCCAATGAAATTATTTCAGTAGAAGGATTAAGGTGACCCTACCCCTAATGAAATTATTTCAGTAGAAGGATTAAGGTGACCCTACCCCCAATGAAATTATTTCAGTAGAAGGATTAAGGTGACCCTACCCCCAATGAAATTATCTCAGTAGAAGGATTAAGGTGAAATGAAAATGAATACATCTCCTACCCACTTTTGTAGTGTCTACATATAAATATATTCTCACCTATGTCATACAGCAGAACATCCGGAGAGTAACACTTAGCCCCCAGGCTGACCGACGTGTCATTGTGTGTGTTTCCCCCAAATACAACCATCATTCCGTCGATGATCACAGCCGAGTGAAGATAACGGGGCAGCTGGTTACTGCGAAGTTTTGTCCTGTTACAGAAAATATACACGTATAGGAAAACAACACACCTATATAAACAACAAACATACATAAACAACTATAAACATACATAAACAACAACACACATACATAAACAACAACACACATACATAAACAACAACAAACAACAACACACATACATAAACAACAACACACATACATAAACAACAACAAACATACATAAACAACAACACACATAAACAACAACACACATACATAAACAACTACAAACATACATAAACAACAACAAACATACATAAACAACAACACACATAAACAACAACACACATACATAAACAACTACAAACATACATAAACAACAACACACATACATAAACAACAACACACATACATAAACAACAACAAACAACAACACACATACATAAACAACAACACACATACATAAACAACAACACACATACATAAACAACAACAAACAACAACACACATACATAAACAACAACACACATACATAAACAACAACAAACATACATAAACAACAACACACATAAACAACAACACACATACATAAACAACTACAAACATACATAAACAACAACACACATACATAAACAACAACACACATACATAAACAACAACAAACATACATAAACAACACACCTATGCAGGTACGTTAAGGCAGGTTATGAAAATCATTACTAAGATAAAATCCGCGAAACTATGTGCTGTCACAGAAGTATATCACTATGTACATGTATATATGTTAAATTCGGATTTTATTTTTATGTGAGTTTTATTTATGCATAAAATAAACCATGCAACTACTAAGATCCAAAGAAATATGGAATGTTATACTGCTGTTGTGTAATTTCTGTCTGATCAATATGAAAGTAAACTGATGACGTCATAACTATACATCGAATGACGTTGACACATGCAAGGAATTTGTTAATGTGTGCCATGCAAATATGGAGAAAATGTGGAGTATATGACATGGGATATACGGAATATACTTGTAAAACACTGAGAATTTATTGACATTATGAAGTTATGTTGATTTCATTGATTGACAATTTTGTTTAACTTGGAAAACATTCCATTTAGCATGTCGATCCGATTTTCCTCTGTCACACACTGAAATAAAACTGCAAAAGTAACACACTACGCCGCATACTTTTGGAGACTTTTTATACACCGTGTGAAAAGTCATAAACCAATGTATGTGGTTATTACTGATAGAATTGTCTGTTATGAAAACTTTCAAAGAAAACTGCATAGCATCAGTGTAAAATGTGAAACATAGGCTAGAGGGTTTCGTTTATAAATGTTTAATAATCATTTCTTACTGAAAGCGGTAGGATTCTAGCAGCAATCTTGATGAACTATGGGTGTTTTACCGCCATTATAGCCAGTTAGACTAATATTTAAATCCTGGGGTAGTGTGCTACTTTTCCATTTTCTATTAAGGTACATCCGTGATCTATTTATAACAGTCATGTAATGACATCATAAGCATATGTTTGTCATGTTGTTATGATACAAAATGTTCTCATGAAAACAACCAAAATAGTTTTTAAAAGTTAGTAGCTCCCTCTCTCTGTGTAGGGCAGATTTTAAAAATTATGTAGTTTATGTGCTTAAATGGAGTATGACCTGCCTTAACATACCCGCATACACAACACACCAACATTAACAACAACATACAAATGTACGTATTTCTTCTGCTGTAAAGGACAATCAGACCCAATCTGGCCCAAAAACGATTTTATGTAAGCATATTTGACTCCATTTTGAGGAAGAGTGTATGTAGAGCTTTCTGATATATATTTATTGAGCAATGCTTATAATGATATGATTCAAAATCATAAAATGAGCCATTCCTAGCAAAAAAGGCCCTTATCTTATCCAACGTTTTTCAAAAAACGTCATAATGAAAAAATGTAACGTCATTTTTTGCATACTTGTAAAAAAAAAAAAAAAAGGTCATGATTACCAATCACAAGTTGGTTGTCATCTTTGATTGACTGTAATATTTCAACGACAATCAACATTGCTCTGATATTTTGAGGGATGTTCTCTATAGTTCACACTTTAGCACTAATATACTGAAGGGCCCTTTTTTGTTAGGAACGGCTCAAATGTACAGCTTTATTTCATTTTTCAAAAGTTACATTGCCCAATGAAAAAGTAAACCTTTTGCAGGGATTTCCTTTCACTAAATATAGAGTGAGTACACAAACAAGTGTCTCACTGGTTAGGGATTGGTTATGGATTTCCTTTCACTAAATATAGTGAGTACACAAACAAGTGTCTCATTGGTTAGGGATTGGTTAGGGATTTCCTTTCACTAAATATAGTGATTACACAAACAAGTATCTCATTGTTACTGAATACTGTCTGTGTGTGTAGCATTCAAAACTAGGTCAACAGCAGAAAAATATCATTTAGTATCCATCACATTTAATGTTTGTGAAATTAAAAAAAACCCACTCAAACAGCACGTTTTTGGTAAAAAAAAACAACAAAAAAACCAGACACGATAAAATGCTTGCATTATAATGACGAACAATAAGAAATGATGTAACAATGGTCTAAAAAACATTGAAGTTTGAAAAAAGATATACCAAATCTCGAGATTTCTCTTAAATTTCAATCCTTATAGTGCATACTTCTAATAAATTTGTAACAGATTTTTCAAAAAATATTTCAAAATTTTTATGGTTTATAATCAGTTTTTAATTCCTCTGAGGGACCTTCTATCGAACACTTACCAAGTTCTTGTGGCCGGCTCAAACGAGTACAGCTGATCAGTGAGGTCATAGTTCGAGGTACTGCGGGCATGGTATCCCCCATAAATGTAGATTTTACCTAGGGCTGGGTAATACACACTGGAGTGGCCATACCCTCCCTGAACCAGGGCACCATAGGTCCGTGGCACAATCCAGCTTTCATTCGCTGAAAACAAATGAAAAGTATGCTATTCATAATGAATTTCACAAAACATTGATGCTATACTTTGTCAAAACTAACACAGTTTTCTTACAGAATCTGGAATTCTATGCCATCACCTCTGACACCACAGAATACTCCTCACAAAACTGACAGGTGCCCTTACTTTCAGTTTTAATCTCACAACCAACAGATGTCCTTACTTTCAGTTCTACTATTACAACCAACAGGTAGTGTTGAATAATAGGAAAAAGTTTCTACTTTACTAACAAGAGCTCAATCTCTGTATTTCTACATTACTAATGAGAGCTCAATCTCTGTATTTCTACTTTATTAACGAGAGCTCAATCTCTGTATTTCTACATTACTAACGAGAGCTCAATCTCTGTATTTCTACATTACTAACGAGAGCTCAATCTCTGTATTTCTACATTACTAACGAGAGCTCAATCTCTGTATTTCTACATTACTAAGGAGAGCTTAATCTCTGTATTTCTTCATTACTAAGGAGAGCTCAATCTCTGTATTTCTTCATTACTAAGGAGAGCTCAATCTCTGTATTTCTACGTTACTAATGAGAGCTTAATCTCCATATTTCTACATTACTAAGGAGAGCTCAATCTCTGTATTTCTTCATTACTAAGGAGAGCTCAATCTCTGTATTTCTACGTTACTAATGAGAGCTTAATCTCCATATTTCTACATTACTAAGGAGAGCTCAATCTCTGTATTTCTACGTTACTAAGGAGAGCTCAATCTCTGTATTTCTACATTACTAACGAGAGCTCAATCTCTGTATTTCAACATTACTAACGAGAGCTCAATCTCCGTATTTCTACATTACTAACGAGAGTTCAATCTCTGTATTTCTACATTACTAAGGAGAGCACAATCTCTGTATTTCTACATTACTAACTATCCTGCAATGTCCTTACCTATATTGTATTCCTGAATCCTGTTCTGGTAGCCATACAAGGGACTGTACCCAAACAGAATGTACATGACTCCCTTGACGACATGTGCCGAGTGACCGGCCACTCCCATGGGAATTGTCCGGTTATAGTGCTGCCTCACCCAGGTCTGTGTCATCGTATCATACGTCCACAGATCTTTCGATGTTTCGTCTCCCAGAACTCCTCCAAACATATACAGTTTGTTCTGTAAATCAAAACCAAAGTTTACGAATTCCTGCTTCCGTCTTAGTCATATGTAAAAACAGGGTAAGTAAGATTTAAACAGGACTTATGAAATTTTTATTTCATTCTTGAAAATATTAACTTAACTTTCAAAGCATTGACAAGGTACAAAAGTTAACAATTCCAGTTATAAAGTAAACAATTTAATCTTAGCCCAGCACAAAAATGTTATCAATTCCAACCCTCTCCCCTTCCTAATGTCAAGTACACGCAGAGAAATCCAAATCATTGCTGCTCGACGTCCAGCGTTTACATCCAGTGAGAAGACCACAAGTTCTTACCAAATCAGTAAAAGGTGAATGAAACAAAGCAATCGTACTCAAGACAGATTTATCTCACATTATCACCAGTGTGAGATCGACTTTACCCATGTGAGACAGCCATGTGAGATTTTTCTGTCTCACACTGCTGCGACGTCATTTGATTGTGACATCATATATTTTCTATGATTTACGTTACACGGTGAAGATTTACGTTACACGGTAAAGTAAAATTATTTTGCTTTGTTATCTTTAAATTTTAATGTGTATAGCTTTCTGTTGGACAACCTTGGGTTTTTTAGTTTACACTTAAAGTGTAAACCATTTTCGGGTATGCTCTTTCTGTCTATCTAATTAATTTTTGCATCGAAGTTGAAATGAGGATTTTGATAATTTAGAATTTTCTCAAAGCTCCCAAATTTATGCACTAAACTGTAGGTAAAATGTGAGAAAAATAATCCTTCATTATTTACTCGTGTGGGATAGGGAAATTCCACCTCTAGAACAAGATTCGCTGTCTAGGACTCGGCAAAGCCTCGTCCTAGACTGCGAATCTTGTCCCCTCGGTGGAATTTCTCTATCCCACACTCGTACTAATGAAGGATTCTATTAATCTCGCGCTACAATGTTTTCTCTGCACCAGTTACTGTCAAACACTATCATGTGATACACACACACATGTTAAAATCTATCCAATCTGTAAACTGATTTCTTAATTCCGGATGATTTATAAATGTCTTTAAGCTGTATCATGTTTCGTATTAATTATGTTATTAAATGTTAATGATTAGAGGCTAACCACAAAGGATCTATCTGTACGGATTGTGTCGCGTATTTCAAATATTCAATATGGTTATATTTTAACAGCTCTATCTTTTTGCATTGCAAAACACACAAAGAAAGAACTTAATTTTTGAGCCACAGTGGGCCTTTAATGCCACATTTCACAAACTCAAAAATTCGTAAATCTTATCCAGACCACTCTTAAGTATCTAATGCAACAATCTGGAGAAATCTGAAACTTTTCTCAGGAATAATCATGTTACACGTTTTGTACATGAATAAGAATTTAAAGATCTGCTACATGTACTTATAATGACAAACAGAAACCGTCAATAGGGGCACATACCTGATAGGCCACGACAGAGTGTCCGTATCGCGGAGGGGGGTTCTCCGAGGAAACCGGATTTACAGCCTCTAAATTCCCTGATGACATCTTATATCTACAGAAAAATGAAACAAGGATGTAGTTTGTTAGATAAACAAGATTGTGAACACATATCTACAGAAAGATACTCGTCAAAACTTGTCTAAACACAGCACTGGAACATGTTACAGTAGTTTAATCAGTCAGTAATTTATACAAATGTCCACTACTCACATTCAGTATTGTCCACTATTCACATTCAGTAATGTCCACTACTCACATTCAGTAATGACCACTACTCACATTCAGTAATGTCCACTACTCACATTCAGTAATGTCCACTACTCACATTCAGTAATGTCCACTATTCACATTCAGTAATGTCCACTATTCACATTCAGTAATGTCCACTACTCACATTCAGTAATGACCACTACTCACATTCAGTAATATCCACTACACAGTAATGTCCACTACTCACATTCAGTAATGTCCACTACTCACACTCAGTAATGTCCACTACTCACATTCAGTAATGTCCACTATTCACATTCAGTAATGTCCACTACTCACATTCAGTAATGTCCACTACTCACATTCAGTAATGTCCACTATTCACATTCAGTATTGACCACTACTCACATTCAGTAATGTCCACTACACAGTAATGTCCACTACTCACATTCAGTAATGTCCACTACTCACATTCAGTAATGTCCACTACTCACATTCAGTAATGACCACTACTCACATTCAGTACTGACCACTACTCACATTCAGTAATCTCCACTACTCACATTCAGTATTGACCACTACTCATATTCAGTAATGTCCACTACTCACACTCAGTAATGTCCACTACACAGTAATGTCCACTACTTACATTCAGTAATGTCCACTACTCACATTCAGTAATGTCCACTACACAATAATGTCCACTACTCACATTCAGTAATGTCCACTACTCACATTCAGTAATGTCCACTACTCACATTCAGTAATGTCCACTACACAGTAATGTCCACTACTCACTTTATGAGGAAATCTTGTGTCCTGTTGAAGGAGTACCCCCCTAAAAGGTACAGATCCTCCCCCACCATGGCTACCCCTGCGGACACGCGAGCCAGGAGGTCACTCTGTAGAAAGTTCAGTTCCCAGGAGGCCTTGTCAGCAGTAAAGTTACAGTCCTTGCCTAGAAACACAATCAGATTTAATATCATCTGCTTACGTCAAAAGAATTTTCTGGTTATTGAGTGGGATATATTAGAAATACAGTCAAACCCCGTTATCTCGAACTCAACATTGCCGCTAATAGTTTGTTTGTTTTAGCTGTTTTCCGACACACTCAACAATTTTTTCAGTTATCTGGTGGCGCCTAGTTTTTATTGGTGGAAGAGAGAACCCAGATACAATGTACCTGGGAAGAGACCATCGCAGTGCTCGAGCTGGGCTTCGCCATTTTCGCCAATGGCGAATTTTTTTCAAAAATGGCGAAAAAAATTGAAAGTGGCGAAAATCCCTTTTTGCAATAAGTTGTATTTTTAATCCTTTGTCAGTGACACATTATCGCCTGTTTGTTTATGTAGTCAAAATCTGTTTGTCAACGCGTGCGACCGGAAATCTCGCGTCGCTCCAGTGAACACAGAGCTGGTCACAGCCTCAGGTAATTTATGGCTGCAAAAAAGTCGGTGATTATGTAATAAAGTACATCAGTCAGCTGTTTACCCTGCTGTGGTCAATTGTTTAACATTTAAAGTCTTATTCATTATCGTGTTATCATTTCCACATTAATGTCAATTCTTAAGCAGAGAACCGACCGGTAATTAAATTGGCCATATTATTATGTATAATGTATATATGAATACATCAATTGTTTGTTTTTGCGGCCAAACTCGTTGATTACAAGATTTTGATTTTGATGTGTTTGATTTTAGTTCGAATATTTCATAAACAATGCGGTCGGTCACCATTGATATGGACATAGCAATTTTAATAATTAATTTTCTTTGAAGTTCGGTGCGCAACAGTATAAAAATGCTAATCTCATAAGACTGCACCCATTCTATTTTGACACTAAACTTGTAGCTTCTGACCCTAGTCAGTCTAAAATTAAAAAATATCTATGTTTGGCTTTACAGTCAACCCCACCTTCTCAAACATCTGATTCTATCCAAATTGCAAAAATCTTCCATACAAAAACGGAAATTTAATCACTGTTAATCATGTTAATAGGGAATGGTTGAGATACGACTATAAATTGGAATTGATGTTTTGTGACATCTGCATTTCGGTCAATGTACACAATGTTTTCACTGAGGGCTGTAGCATCATGAAGTTTATATGATTTATTATCTGAATTTTGATTTCCATAATAGAATTTATCAAACAAATCAATTTCTTATTATTTCAGAAAGAAATGTTTAGGTATGGTAGCTGGATATGATTAAGTAATGTAACTGATTCAAAATGCTAAAATAAGTGTAATGAGTAAAATAATATATAATATGATGAAATAATTGTAAAGCATGTGATTATTTGTGCCGCGCCACTCCCTGAAAAAGTGGCGAAAGGGAATTCTGGTCCAGTGGGAGCACTGGACCATCGACCTTCCAAAAGTAAACTGGGAAACTTTCTCACTTACCGGTGCGAGCGGGATTCAAACCCACACTTACCAGAGGTGAGAGGCCGTGTGATTTTGAGCACAATGCTCTAACCACTCGGCCACAGAGGCCCCTGCCGCTAATAATGCCAAAATTAAATCTTAGTTAAAATTCTGCTTATACGGTATTAAGGTGGCATACACCTTTATAGAGTTTCTCAAATCAGCAAGAAATGATTCAATCATGAAAGATATGATGATATATATAATAAGTATATAAGTAAATAAAGCAGAAAATATGCAATTTTGGATAAAAAATTATTGCAATAAATATGAACAAAAGACTGGTGGATCTGTGGGTCATTAACCCAGCACTTTATCCACTGCATGAGCTAACATGACAGAAAAACTATCATTTAAATCAGAGTCTCAAAACCACAAACACAAGAGCACACCACCAAACCCAATTTATATCACTTGTTATAATTAAATATCAATGACAATCACAAATACTGAGGCTGAGAAAGCCCTATATGTGTTGGGGTAGTTTGTTCCACAGGTCCACACCTGAGTATTGTAAAGAGGTCTTGAATAATTGCATGTCAAACTTCGGTAATCTAAGATCGTGATTTGATTCAGAATGCAGATGATAAGAAGCATAGAATCAAAATTCAAACAACTCAACAAGATAATCGGGAGCTAAATCGTGAAATTTTTTTTTTACATAATAATAAAAATATATTTGTAAAAATCAACTAGTGTGTACACTGTCAGCCAGCCAACGTTCTGAAATGTTGGTTTAGAAGAGGAATCAGGACACCACACGAACCTTTGAATCCTGAATGACACTGGCACTGTTTGTAGACACAGTCCCCATTGCTAGAGCAGTTATTGGGACATGTGACCTCACTACAGTCATCTCCATGGTAACCCATGTGACAATTACAAACATCTCCTGAACAATCCCCTTGTCCTGAGCAGTTTTTCGGGCAACCGCCAGTTCTGTGAAAACAATAAGCATAACTTCATATCAATGAACTGACATAAATATAATTTAACTAATTATCCAATTAATTGATCATACTTAATTTACTGGAGGGTGGTTGAAACTGTGAGAGTGCCTAAATTATATGTCCCCAAATCTTTGATTCCAGGGGCATAAACATTGTCTGCAAAGGGGGTCTGTGACTTACACGCGAAAAGATTTATATGACAGTATATATGATAACCTGTGTGTATAAATCCTGATATGTATAGTAATCTGTATGTAATATTAAATCCTGATATGTATAGTAATCTGTATGTAATATTAAATCCTGACAAGTACAGTAATAATCTGTATGTAATATTAAATCCTGACATGTACAGTAATAATCTGTATGTAATATTAAATCTTGACATGTTGTACAATAATAATCTGTAGGTAATATTAAATCCTGACATGTACAGTAATAATCTGTATGTAATATTAGATCCTGACATGTTGTACAGTAATAATCTGTGTGTAATATTAAATCCTGCCATGTTGTACAGTAATAATCTGTATGTAATATTAAATCCTGACATGTTGTACAGTAATAATCTGTATGTAATATTAAATCCTGACATGTTGTACAGTAATAATCTGTATGTAATATTAAATCCTGACATGTTGTACAGTAATAATCTGTATGTAATATTAAATCCTGCCATGTTGTACAGTAATAATCTGTATGTAATATTAAATCCTGACATGTTGTACAGCAATAATCTGTAGGTAATATTAAATACTGACATGTTGTACAGTAATAATCTGTATGTAATATTAAATCCTGACATGTACAGTAATAATCTGTATGTAATATTAGATCCTGACATGTTGTACAGTAATACCCTGTGTGTAATATTAGATCCTGACATGTTGTACAGTAATAATCTGTATGTAATATTAAATCCTGACATGTTGTACAGTAATAATCTGTAGGTAATATTAAATCCTGACATGTTGTACAGTAATAATCTGTATGTAATATTAAATCCTGACATGTTGTACAGTAATAATTTGTGTGTAATATTAAATACTGACATGTTGTGCAGTAATAATCTGTATGTAATATTAAATCCTGACATGTACAGTAATAATCTGTATGTAATATTAAATCCTGACATGTACAGTAATAATCTGTATGTAATATTAAATCCTGACATGTATAGTAATAATCTGTATGTAATATTAAATCCTGACATGTACAGTAATAATCTGTATGTAATATTAAATCCTGATATGTACAGTAATAATCTGTATGTAATATTAAATCCTGACATGTACAGTAATAATCTGTATGTAATATTAAATCCTGTCATGTTGTACAGTAATAATCTGTATGTAATATTAGATCCTGACATGTTGTACAGTAATAATCTGTGTGTAATATTAGATCCTGACATGTTGTACAGTAATAATCTGTATGTAATATTAAATCCTGACATGTACAGTAATAATCTATATGTAATATTAAATCCTGACATGTTGTACAGTAATAATCTGTATGTAATATTAGATCCTGACATGTATAGTAATCTGTATGTAATATTAAATCCTGACATGTACAGTAATAATCTGTATGTAATATCAAATCCTGACATGTTGTACAGTAATAATCTGTGTGTAATATTAGATCCTGACATGTTGTACAGTAATAATCTGTATGTAATATTAAATCCTGACATGTACAGTAATAATCTGTATGTAATATTAAATCCTGACATGTTGTACAGTAATAATCTGTATGTAATATTAGATCCTGACATGTATAGTAATCTGTATGTAATATTAAATCCTGACATGTACAGTAATAATCTGTATGTAATATCAAATCCTGACATGTTGTACAGTAATAATCTGTGTGTAATATTAGATCCTGACATGTTGTACAGTAATAATCTGTATGTAATATTAAATCCTGACATGTACAGTAATAATCTGTATGTAATATTAAATCCTGACATGTTGTACAGTAATAATCTGTATGTAATATTAGATCCTGACATGTATAGTAATCTGTATGTAATATTAAATCCTGACATGTACAGTAATAATCTGTATGTAATATTAAATCCTGACATGTTGTACAGTAATAATCTGTATGTAATATTAAATCCTGACATGTACAGTAACTAACCTGTATGTAATATTAGATTCTGACATGTTGTACAGTAATACCCTGTGTGTAATATTAGATTCTGACATGTTGTACAGTAATACCCTGTGTGTAATATTAGATTCTGACATGTTGTACAGTAATACCCTGTGTGTAATATTAAATCCTGACATGTTGTACAGTAATACCCTGTGTGTAATATTAGATCCTGACATGTTGTACAGTAATACCCTGTGTGTAATATTAAATCCTGACATGTTGTACAGTAATACCCTGTGTGTAATATTAAATCCTGACATGTTGTACAGTAATACCCTGTGTGTAATATTAAATCCTGACATGTTGTACAGTAATAATCTGTATGTAATATTAAATCCTGCCATGTTGTACAGTAATACCCTGTGTGTAATATTAGATTCTGACATGTTGTACAGTAATACCCTGTGTGTAATATTAAATCCTGACATGTTGTACAGTAATACCCTGTGTGTAATATTAGATCCTGACATGTTGTACAGTAATACCCTGTGTGTAATATTAGATCCTGACATGTTGTACAGTAATACCCTGTGTGTAATATTAGATCCTGACATGTTGTACAGTAATAATCTGTGTGTAATATTAGATCCTGACATGTACAGTAATAATCTGTATGTAATATTAAATCCTGACATGTACAGTAATAATCTGTATGTAATATTAGATCCTGACATGTTGTACAGTAATAATCTGTGTGTAATATTAAATCCTGACATGTACAGTAATAATCTGTATGTAATATTAGATCCTGACATGTTGTACAGTAATAATCTGTATGTAATATTAGATCCTGACATGTACAGTAATAATCTGTATGTAATATTAAATCCTGACATGTACAGTAATAATCTGTATGTAATATTAAATCCTGCCATGTTGTACAGTAATAATCTGTATGTAATATTAAATCCTGACCTGTACAGTAACTAACCTGTATGTAATATTAGATTCCGACATGTTGTACAGTAATACCCTGTGTGTAATATTAGATTCTGACATGTTGTACAGTAATACCCTGTGTGTAATATTACATTCTGACATGTTGTACAGTTATACCCTGTGTGTAATATTAGATTCTGACATGTTGTACAGTAATACCCTGTGTGTAATATTAGATTCTGACATGTTGTACAGTAATACCCTGTGTGTAATATTAAATCCTGACATGTTGTACAGTAATACCCTGTGTGTAATATTAGATCCTGACATGTTGTACAGTAATACCCTGTGTGTAATATTAAATCCTGACATGTTGTACAGTAATACCCTGTGTGTAATATTAAATCCTGACATGTTGTACAGTAATACCCTGTGTGTAATATTAAATCCTGACATGTTGTACAGTAATAATCTGTATGTAATATTAAATCCTGCCATGTTGTACAGTAATACCCTGTGTGTAATATTAGATCCTGACATGTTGTACAGTAATACCCTGTGTGTAATATTAGATCCTGACATGTTGTACAGTAATAATCTGTATGTAATATTAGATCCTGACATGTACAGTAATAATCTGTATGTAATATTAAATCCTGACATGTACAGTAATAATCTGTATGTAATATTAAATCCTGCCATGTTGTACAGTAATAATCTGTATGTAATATTAAATCCTGACCTGTACAGTAACTAACCTGTATGTAATATTAGATTCCGACATGTTGTACAGTAATACCCTGTGTGTAATATTAGATTCTGACATGTTGTACAGTAATACCCTGTGTGTAATATTACATTCTGACATGTTGTACAGTTATACCCTGTGTGTAATATTAGATTCTGACATGTTGTACAGTAATACCCTGTGTGTAATATTAGATTCTGACATGTTGTACAGTAATACCCTGTGTGTAATATTAAATCCTGACATGTTGTACAGTAATACCCTGTGTGTAATATTAGATCCTGACATGTTGTACAGTAATACCCTGTGTGTAATATTAAATCCTGACATGTTGTACAGTAATACCCTGTGTGTAATATTAAATCCTGACATGTTGTACAGTAATACCCTGTGTGTAATATTAAATCCTGACATGTTGTACAGTAATAATCTGTATGTAATATTAAATCCTGCCATGTTGTACAGTAATACCCTGTGTGTAATATTAGATCCTGACATGTTGTACAGTAATACCCTGTGTGTAATATTAGATCCTGACATGTTGTACAGTAATACCCTGTGTGTAATATTAGATCCTGACATGTACAATAACTAACCTGTAGGTAATATTAAATCCTGACATGTTGTAAGCTGCATCGCTGTAGAAATATAGGTAGGCTTTCCCTGAGCTGGTGCGAATCTCCTGGAGATCATTGGTTGAGGTGTAATCTTTGTGTATCAAACCACTACAATAAAAAAAAAAAAAAATTCATGACAATATGCACCATCAATTTCATGTCATTTATTTGGAATCAGATATGACACATTTTCTAATTCCTTTTTGACAACACTTATTGTACGTAACCTTCTCTTCCATTCATAGCAGTGTTCTCGGATGTGATCTGAAGATCTCCCTTACGTCTGTCATTAAGTACAGAATTCTGAACAGTTTGTGTATGACATGATTTACCGATTTACACCACCTAAATCAGTTCATTCAAGAAGGCTTAAACTTTCATGACTGATGAAATTTTGGCAAAGTCATATACATCTTAATCTTAACATTTTTATCATGAATTTTTATCCACAAATTGGAATAATTGGGGCTATGTTTGATCGGAAATAGGACTGAATATCAGCTACAGAGAAGGTACCGATAAATTCTTGACAAAGTAGGATGGCACATTTCAGAAGGATTTAATTTTGGAGGAGGGGGGGATGAGTGATGGCTCATGGTTGGTATTTTCTGTACTCCATGCTTTGGATGCACTGAATTCTCAAACATAATCAATATTCCATTGTTTTAAACAGTTATAATTTCTACATCTCCCTTATCAAGTGCTCTAAAGATTAGGATAGAGGAAATTCAAATCTGTACATTCATCCAACAATTTTTCCACGTTGAGTAACAAGTTAACAACACACATGATCCTATTGACCGGCCTTTTCAATCATGCAGACACAACTCTTTGTTCTGATGTTATGAACTTTTATGTAGATTTTCTCAAATTTCTTCCTCATCTCTACTCTTGTGATCCCCTGCACAATGCATGGCCTCATGTTTATTGGAAATGAGTACACCTAACGAAATGCAATATCGATCACGACCTAGACAAGATGACAGATGAGAAGTCAAGGTCTTTGTTTTCATAACACAATACAAATGATGATGAAGCAAATCTGATTGAAGAAATTGTTTTGTGTATCAGAAGAAAATAAACTTTCTAGTTTTTCTACCTCTAAAAATAGTAATTGCTCACGGCGTATTTCTGGTTTCAATTCCTTGATAAGTTGATAAACTCAGTACAAATAGTAACAGCTCACAACATATTCCCTGTTTCAATTCCTGGATAAGTTGATAAGGACACATTAATGTGACACATGGAAACAGTCCCCTCAATATTGCTTTAGGGTTAGTGTAGCTTGCACACACATGATGAAGATTAACTGTGCCATCTTACTTACTATAACAGGAAAATTCTACTATGTCTATAGTATCTTACTTACTATAACAGGAAAATTCTACTATGTCTATATATATAATTACTATGTCTGTATAGATATTTACTATGTCTATATAGATAATTACTACGTCTATATAGATAATTACTACGTCTATATAGATAATTACTATGTCTTATAGATAATTACTATGTCTATATAGATAATTACTATGTCTATATAGATAATTACTATGTCTATATAGATAATTACTATGTCTATATAGATAATTACTACGTCTATATAGATAATTACTATGTCTATATATTATTACTATGTCTATATAGATAATTACTATGTCTATATAGATAATTACTATGTCTATATAGATAATTACTATGTCTATATATATAATTACTATGTCTATATAGATATTTACTATGTCTATATAGATAATTACTATGTCTATATAGATAATTACTATGTCTATATAGATAATTACTACGTCTATATAGATAATTACTATGTCTATATATATAATTACTACGTCTATATATTATTACTACGTCTATATAGATAATTACTATGTCTATATATATAATTACTATGTCTATATAGATAATTACTACGTCTATATAGATAATTACTACGTCTATATAGATAATTACTATGTCTATATATATAATTACTATGTCTATATATATAATTACTACGTCTATATAGATAATTACTATTACTATGTCTATATAGATAATTACTATGTCTATATAGATAATTACTATTACTATGTCTATATAGATAATTACTATGTCTATATAGATAATTACTACGTCTATATAGATAATTACTATGTCTATATAGATAATTACTATGTCTATATATATAATTACTATGTCTATATATATAATTACTACGTCTATATAGATAATTACTATTACTATGTCTATATAGATAATTACTATGTCTATATAGATAATTACTATTACTATGTCTATATAGATAATTACTATGTCTATATAGATAATTACTACGTCTATATAGATAATTACTATGTCTATATAGATAATTACTATGTCTATATATAATTACTATGTCTATATATATAATTACTACGTCTATATAGATAATTACTATTACTATGTCTATATAGATAATTACTATGTCTATATAGATAATTACTACGTCTATATAGATAATTACTACGTCTATATAGATATTTACTATGTCTATATAGATAATTACTACGTCTATATAGATAATTACTACGTCTATATAGATAATTACTATGTCTATATATTATTACTATGTCTATATATTATTACTATGTCTATATAGATAATTACTACGTCTATATAGATAATTACTATGTCTATATAGATAATTACTATGTCTATATATATGTAACTGGAAGTTTGACATCCAATGATTATACATATGTAATTAGCTTGATCATTTCTAGACTTCTGGTTAGATCTCAATGCTGGCAGCAAACTTGAATATATATTACTTTATGCGAGTTCTGAAATATTCATTCACTTTGTTTCAGATTAAGATTCTGTACCATTACACATCTTTTGCATGATAGTGAGGATGATATGAAGATCTATTCACCCAAGAAACATCATATTCCTCGAGGGAAACGCCCAAGGGGAATATGATCTTTCTTGGATAAATAAATCTTCATATCTCCCGAACATTCATGCAATAAATTGTTTATCATACCGAAACAAAGCAAGGCTACAAAAATGCATTTGAAAAATTGGAGTCCGCTCATCTATACATTGTATGTAGCTGAGATCGCCCTAATGGTAACACCACATGGGAAGGTACAAAAAACAAAATACAGTGATATGATAACCATTTCTTGTATTTCCTTCCTTAAATGCTGATTACTTGCATAGTTTTTGTATCAACAAAAATCAGGTGGTATAACTGTGTATCAGAAAACCGTGTGTAAACAAATATTCCTCTTGTGCCTTACGAACTATGGAAGTGAAGACTTGGACTTATTGTGACGTCACAATAAACTATGTTTATAGAAAATGCACGAGGCTGCTGAAGGGGTGTAATATGATGGAAAGGTGTAATGTTTGAGGGAGGTATGAAGTTTTGTCCTCCCTTGCACGTGACTGTCTAGACCAATCAGATTACATGTTGCATAGAATTTTCATGCTGAGGTATAATAAACAATGTTGTTCTAATTTACCCTTTATAAAATTCATCAATGCTATAAGAGGATTATTACAAGAAAAATTTACAATGTAGCAATTAAATAGAGATGTAGCAATTAAATAGAGATGTTTTTCTTTTTGTGCGATTTTCATTACACTAGAGATATAAACTTTTAGCATTCTTTTTTTTTTCGTTGTTGTTAATTCTCTATTCATTCAGCTATCGCTATAGGATATTTTACATCAAGATTGATTGATATGAACCTAACCTAACAAAAAGCTCTATTCCAATGTGAAATATGGTTTGGTCAGTCTGGTTCTATGAACTATTATCATGTAGCACGTCATGTGGATATTTTCTTGCACATGATCAAATGTTTGATTACTGATACTGATGATCAGAATTTCCATGAAATCAGTAAACAACAGGGTCAGACTAATCACCTGAAAGCTGCCAATAAAGGAGCGAAGGCAGAGTCTCCGTCGTAGATGTACAGATGATCCCAGCCACACTCGGTGGAAAACTGATGAAACTGGAACCACAAGGAGCTGTTACTATGGTTACTGGTATCCACCAACCAGGTGCACTTGTTGTCTTCTGAGTAATTCCCATGTCCATCAGAAATAATCCCTTCTGTATTCTGTAACCTGTAAACACACGAGACTAGTCATTAACTCTGTAACCTGTAAACACACAAGACTAGTCATTAACTCTGTAACCTGTAAACACACAAGACTAGTCATTAACTCTGTAACCTGTAAACACACAAGACTAGTCATTAACTCTGTAACCTGTGAACACACAAGACTAGTGTAAATAGACAAGACTGTAACCTGTAAACAGACAAGAATGTAACCTGTAAACACACAAGACTTAACCTGTAAACACACAAGACTGTAACCTGTAAACAGACAAGACTGTAACCTGTACACAGACAAGAATGTAACCTGTAAACAGACAAGACTGTAACCTGTACACAGACAAGACTGTAACCTGTAAACAGACAAGACTGTAACTTGTGAACAGACAAGACTGTAACCTGTAAACAGACAAGACTGTAACCTATAAACAGACAAGACTGTAACCTGTATACAGACAAGACTGTAGCATGTATTCACACAAGACTGTAACCTGTAAATAGACAAGACTGTAACCTGTAAATAGACAAGACTGTAACCTGTAAATAGACAAGACTGTAACCTGTGAACAGACAAGACTGTAACCTGTAAACACACAAGACTGTAACCTGTAAACACACAAGACCGTAACCTGTAAACAGACAATACTAGTGTAAACAGACAAGACGGTAACCTGTAAACACACAAGACTGTAACCTGTACACAGACAAGACTGTAACCTGTAAACAGATAAGACTGTAACCTGTACACAGACAAGACTAGCTGTTAACTCTGTATTCTGTAAACAGACAAAACTAGCCATTAACTCGAATGGAAACTGCATCCTAATAAAACACAATATACCACTATGCCATAACTAAGCTAAGGAAGCTGTTTGGTGCCAGATAAGAAAAATATTTTATCCCATAGCCACCAAATAAGTTTCTGATGGCCACCATATAATGATATGGTGGTTGCCGCATAAATTTCTGGAGGAGATCACCAAATAAATTTTAAGGAAGCTGCCAAATAAAATTATTCTGACAGCCACCATATGATTATCTGGTGGCCACCACATAAATACCAGGTGGTCACTGAATATTTACATGATGGTCCCCAATGAATTTTTTTTTCACCAATCAGCTTTCATAATAATCTAATACATCAAACAAAAATAAATGCTTCCCTTTCTTTTCTCAGACACTGAAATGATAAAGCTATGAGCTAAATGCTTCATTGCTCTAGACAATTAAACTGGCACGAATAGCTGATGGACGTCAATATCTATTACATCACTTCAATTGACTAGGACTATAAAATTTCCATTAAAGCTATTCATTTTTACACATCTGTGGAGCTCAGTACAATTACAGGAGGACATTTCCTACATTATAATGATCTCTAAAGGACATACAAATTCTATTGAAATAGCAAAGTTACATAACTGCTCTGGGAAGTTAACAGCTGTGTCATATTTCATGTGTTGAACAAAAAGTGTTTGTGAAACACCATGCCTCTCAGCAAGTTCAATTGTGGTAAATCTGATGCTGACCTTGATACATAACCTTGACCGTGTTGACCTTGACCAGTCACAAAGCTTTAACCTTGACTTTTTAATGCTGCTATCTTGTATTGTTCAAAGGTTATGACAATGGTTTATGCTGCAGATAGACAAACAGACAACCTTCATTTACGCTAAAATAAATTTAAGCAGGGAGGGATCTTTATTGTGCCACATCTGCTGTGACATGGGACCTCGGTTTATGCGGTCTCATCCAAAGACAACAAGCAAGGGGTACTAAGGACCTATTCTAACCCAGTACGGGACTCAGCAATATATACAAAGTATAAACTTTGGTCCAGTTGATAGAGGGGTCCCACATACTGAAGGTAAACTCATAAACATGTCAAAAATCAATAAGGAAATGATGTCCAATAAAAGTCTGAAGAACGATTACTCTGAATAATTCATTCTCGTTATTAAGTCCTGCATCCATGTTTAGTCAATTGTTTTATGTTGACAGATTCACTGCTGACTAACATCATGGGAAAGTATTCTGAGGAAATCTAGAGAGGCTTTCACCTGAAAATTTACAGCTTTATGGCTCTCAACACAATTTACACAACCCAATATAAAGTGACTATCATTAGCCATCATTACCCTACACAATACAAAATTAAAATAATCTCACGAAAATTAAATCTTTGATTCCTAACAATGAATATACCACAATGAAAGAAGAGGAACAAATGAAGTGAGAATAATGGGGGTAGGGGGGGGGGGGGTATCTATCATTATGAATTCTCAAATCCTTTATTGAAATATTGTTGACTGGTGGGTCAAAATTCCAATTCCCTTCAGAAGAATACACTCAGGTACTGCTGCATCAAAACCTGTCATTGGTCATTAGTTGTTAGCCAAGTAGGAAATTACTTTTTCCAGTTTTCTTTCCCCCCAATTTACTAGTACCTTTTTTTTTTTTTTACCACATTTCATGTGTTTCATCCTCTAGTATATGTACACAAAATATGCATATAAAAATGAAAAATGTTTGTATTTGGTATTCCTATTTCTTATCTCATTCAAAAAATGAATAGAGGGTCAGGTAAAATATTAAACCAGAGAAAATAAAGAATTAAACCTGTAATCGGTGGTTGGTATCTAGACACCTTGTACAATGTAAATAGAAACAGATAAATGTAAAATCATCAACATTGTATAAAGTTGTAATGGACCTTGGCCAAATTCTGTAAAAATTTGTGTTTGTGACTATTTGAAACATTTTTATTTCTGTTGGCCAAATTTCTCTGATGGCAGTGATAAAACTAAAAGCATCAGCTGTTCTGTTAACTAGATAAAATCAGTGTAACGACAACCAACAAGGTCACAACAGGTCACCCATATTTAATGATACATACCGAGACAAGATATACCTCCACCACATAAAGCATTCTAAATCAGGGCAGTTCTTCCTGCTTCTATCTAGGAGGGTCACTATTCTAAATCAGGGCAGTTCTTCCTGCTTCTATCTAGGTGGGTCACTATTCTAAATCAGGGCAGTTCTTGATACTTCTATCTAGGAGGGTCCCTATTCTAAATCAGGGCAGTTCTTCATACTTCTATCTAGGAGGGTCCCTATTCTAAATCAGGGCAGTTCTTCCTACTTCTATCAAGGAGGGTCCCTATTCTAAATCAGGGCAGTTCTTCCTACTTCTATCTAGGAGGGTCCCTATTCTAAATCAGGGCAGTTCTTCCTACTTCTATCTAGGAGGGTCTCTATTCTAAATCAGGGCAGTTCTTCCTACTTCTATCTAGGAGGGTCCCTATTCTAAATCAGGGCAGTTCTTCCTACTTCTATCTAGGAGGGTCACTATTCTAAATCAGGGCAGTTCTTCCTGCTTCTACCTAGGAGGGTCCCTATTCTAAATCAGGGCAGTTCTTCCTACTTCTATCTAGGAGGGTCTCTATCGCTATTACATTGAAATCTACACCAGAGTGTTAAACTAGATAACTCCTTGACCAAATGTAATTAAAATTCAAACTTTCTAGATCTATATGTACATTCTTTCTACTTGGGACATATGCAATCTTTCTCAATAATATACAATTTTTTGGTGACAATTCCGAATCACTTGCATTCTACCTCGTTTCTACAAAAAGTCTTGGCAAGGGTATATTTCAAAGTAAGTTGTGTATATGGTTATTACTGTAGCAAAGAAGGAAAGAAAAATCTTTTGGAACAATCGGGTATCGAATCCAGGACCTTTGTTTGACTAGTTACATGATCTGACCACTGAGCTACCCAGACCAATATGCAAAGTCTGGTAATATTACTACAATATAGAAATTAAACGTATGATGGAAATCATACAAGAATTCTTGATATCAAGGCATCTATATTGAAGAGATGGAATTTTTTTTTTTTAGAGAAAATGTCAGAAGCACACTCAATTCTAACTCTCTGCTTTCATTTGAAGATTATTACTTGTAATTCAAACTCTCTTGCACTAATTTCATTTGTATATATTGTTATTTGTAATTCAAATTCTCCTGCACAAGTGTATATTGTTATTTGTAATTCGAATTCTCTTAGACTTATCACAATGCGAAATTAATAGTGGAACAAAAGACAAAATTCGTTTTTAAAAAATTTCATATCCAGTCTATAGCGAGATGAAAATTTTAAGACTAATTTGTCTATAGAATGAATTAATGCAGCCTTTATAGAATATAATAGATTTTCTGACAAGACAGAAATAGATTTTCTGACATTCTGCACAGTATTTCAACTATCATTTGCCTCTATTATTTACATGAATTAGGCTTTAGATAACATCAACAACAAATGAACAGTAAATGATCTATGTACTACAGATCAAAATTTAAGTGATAAATCTGTCTCTCATTTTGAAAAATAATTAAACACAGGTACAATAAATACGGGTATTTGTTACTTTGTTGTTGGTCGATGCAGTCTGCAGAATTTGAAATTGTCTCTAGTACAGAAATGTAAATTTCACACGCTTCTAATTCTATGTCAGATGGTTTGTATTTTAATTCGTATAATTCTTACTAATTATCATGAATAAAGATAAACTGAAACTTTTATTTTCATGATAACAAAACATTTACTTGGAACAAATTTCAATTAGTCTCAGTTTTTGAATTACAAATTTCTTATTTCAAACATGTGTTTACTTATCTTATTCAAACTGAGTAGCAAAATGCAAACAATCAACTTTATAATTGTGATGTCTAAATGTCAAACTTAAATAAATAGAATTGTCATAATCTTTAAATAAAAGTAGAGAGTTCAAACTAGAAGTAAGAATAAAAAAAATAATAATTAGATCTAAATACCACATGACTGTAAGAACCTAAAAATAGAATTATATTATCTGATAATTGCTTCTAGGTAATATTTTTAAAATGTTTAAGTCTTCAGCTTTCGGAAATGAGTTAAATAAGAATTTTTTCATGGACAGCCCCAACAGTGATTCCACGTCCATGGTTGTTCGCATTTTCAAGCGACATATCTTGGTGCTGATTGTGTATAATGAAGAGACTTTCGTTTCGTTGAATCCATGTTCCACAAGTGCATGAATGGACAAACAGCACGTTTGGTGATCGTTTACTTCTTTAAAGTGTACTTTACAATTCAGCTAATAAGGTGACAGCAGCATAAACTAAAGAGAAGCCACACAGACTATATGAAGCCCAGACATAAACATGGTTTACCTGATTCTCCCCGTACAGTGTACACATTTTGGAGGGGCCCAACCAGCGTCACACACACAAGACCCGTTAACACATCGTCCCTCCACACAATTAAGTAACGAACAAGTGTTTACTTCTGTATATATCGTCTGAACAATTAAAATCAGTAAGAAAAAACATAAAAATGAAATATGTGTCAGTTTTCCTTTCTCCCTGTCCGCCATCTTGTCATCATATATAAACGGGAAGTGCCTAAGTCAAGCTAGCGGACAATAAGCTAGCGGCCAATAAGGATTTTCCCTAATATTTATCGCTTAGAAAATGTACGTATAACGAACCCGACAAAAAAGTACTCTCAATATACGGCGCCTAGCGCCTAAACTAGGACTTGTGCCACTTAGGTGACCACAGGACATTTTAGGGCATTGACCCCTCTAATAGATTCTGACCCCAAAAGGGTAAGTATAGGCACCGATTTGGGGCACGGCGGCGCCAAACATACCCTATTTTTACTATCTAACTATATGCGGTAGGGGTCTAGGTACGGCGCCTAGCGCCTAAACTAGGACTTGTGCCACTTAGGTATACTTGACACGTTTCCCTAAATTATTTCATAAATTTTTACACATGTAATATCCCTTCAAATATGAGATATTTTTATTTTTTGAGAAAGTTGACCGGGTCTATAGTGCGAAACTATCCCTTTCACACCGTGCCAAATCTGATGTACATTAATTCGTACGAATATTTGTCGTGTATCAATGAATACTCGATAGACCAGTGTTTGATGTTTGAAATGAAATGGGCCCTGTTTGAGGACCCACATGTTTGGCGCAGACACGTGTCTTTGTTATGACTTACGTAAAAATCATAAATATGTTCAATTATACAATGAGAGAAAAATTAATCAGGTCTAATAATGTAAAATAAATTTGGATTTTTTCAGTAATGCCGTATTAATTCTATGTATAAACACCAAAGTAGTTTTATGCAAAGTACCACGTTTTACAATCACTTTATTAGCATGACCAGGGGTGGATCCAGAAATTGGGGTTAGAAGGCGCAACTTCATGATGCAGGGGTCGGGGGGGGGGGGAGGGGGGTGCACCTTGAGACCCCCAGTGGGTCCAGGGCTAAGCCCTGGTGGAGGCTCCCGGAACCTCCTAGATTTTACGGATTTTACAGATTTTATTGGGCTTCAAATATGTCTTCTATGTGGAAATGTTTACTATTTTCTGTCATTTTTGATATCAACAAAATGACGCAAATTTTAAGGGGTTTTGGAAAAAATGTAAGTTCTCCCAATAAAAGTAATTCAATAAATCAAAAGATTTTGTCATTTATTGCTCTGAGAGAGGAATGAATTATTGCTTTTTTTATCGTTTATATTTTTCTAAACAAGAGACCACGATTTACCTTAAATCCGCCACTAATGACCCCCTCCCCAACGTACTAGATTTTTATTTCTAAATCATTGGAGGATGTTCTATTTCAGAACGGAATTGTTTAAATTCTTGATACTCCATTTGAAAATTTAGCAGAACGTAGTATTCATCATTCCACGGAATTTTGTGACATGTGCACTTCCAGCATATGTAGATATTGATATAAAAATAACAGATTTATATGAAGTAAACCTAATTATAAGTAAATTTTGAAAGATGATGGACATAATGTATTTAGATATGTATTTAGGAATTTCATCGCACAATATTCGTTTTTTTTTTCAATACTGCTGTTCTATGGAGCGCCAAATTAACATACACTCAAATAATTGAAGATATCTTATTCAATTATTGCTCTCTTTAATTGAATTAATGCGCGCATTAAATCAATTATTGCTTTCATCAAATGAATTAATGCACGCTTCAATTCAATTATTGCTCTCCTCAAATGAATTAATGCGCGCATCCATTGAATTAATGAGAGCAATAATTGATTTAATGTGCACATTAATTCAATTATTTCTCTCTTCAATTCAATTGATGCGCGCATCAATGCAATTGAATTAATAAGAGCAATAATGGAATTCAATTATTGTTCTCTTCAATTCAATTGATGAGGGCATCAATTTCGTAGAAATATTGCTCGCAATAATTAATTTAGAGCTCGATATAAATAATTTGATGATCTCTTTAATTCAATTGAAGATATCTTTAATTATTTACAATGCTTTTGTACAAGGAATTAATGCGCGCATCAATTCTTTAAAAGAGAGCAACGATTCAATTAAAGAGATCATTAATTCAATTTTGGATATGTTGAGTTGAAGATATCTTTAATTATATAGTTGCTCTCTCTAAAAGAATTATTGCTCTCTTCAAATAAATTAAAGATATTAATTCAATTGAAGAGAGCCATATTAGAATTAATGCGCGCATTAAATCAATTATTGCTCTTATCAAATGATTTAATGCGCACAATATATCAATTATTGCTCTCTTCAATGAAATTGTAGCGCATCAATTCAATTGTCGATAGCATTAATTCATTTGAAGAGATCATTAATTAAATCAAAGTGCGCATCAATTCAGCTGAAGAATTATTGCTATCATCAATTCAATTAATGCGAGCAATAATTCAGAATTGAAGATATCATTAATTATTTGAAGAGATCTTTTAATTAAATTGTTGCGCGCATCAAATGAATTGATGATATCTTCAAATAATTGAAGATATCTTCCATTATTTCAGTTTATGTTAATATGGCGCTCCATACTGTTCAGACCTATCAATATCAAAAGAGTAGTGTGACTCATGTCATATTAATAAATGTTATATCAGCAAAACTATGCCAGTAAACACGCTCAAAATCAACGTTATTTTCTATAAAGGATACTGACACAAATATTTGCAAGGTTTGAAAATTTAGGAAATTGTAAAACATTTATTTCAATTTCAAAACATTATTGTATGTCACTTTGCAATTATTAAGAGATAAGTATATTTTAATAAAAGTAAATGAAAAGTTAACCAGAGGATTCTTAAGAGCTACTTACTCAGACCTACATTTTTGCAGTTACTCCCCTTACACCGGAAGTTGGTGGCGCGCTTACCATTGCGGTCCTAAATAGTAAAGCTTACGTTACCAAATTCTTCATTATGCTTAGTTTTAACAGGTTGTATTATATCTATGATAAAAACAAGGTTTACTTTCTCCATTTTTATGGAGAAAACTTTTGAAAATGTGCACTTCGTATCACTCAATCACTGCCACGCAGGAGCGTAACTTCAATTGATGATGATGATGATGACGATGATGATAATTATATATATATATATATATATATATATATATATATATATATTCTACATGGCATCAAGATGATAGAAAATTATAGGAACATGTCTGAATTACTTCAGTGTACATTTCAGATATGATAGATTATTTTTGTTGGCTTTCATATGAAACTGGAGAAGGGTCCATTAACCCCTTACGTGGCAGATACGCAATTTTACGCATCTCTGATAGAGTATGTGGAAGATTTATTTAAAGTCTAAAATTAAGGGTTCTCGGAGATGGTCCCCCGAAACACCCCTCCCGCACCTAACCCTCGCCACCTTCGGCGCTTCAGTGAAACTTTCGGTTCTACACATTTTAACAGTCCTAGCTACGACTCGGCTGAAGTTAGCAGCCACAAACCAGCATCCAATAAGACCATAAAAGCTATCAGCCAATAAGAAAGTTCAACAAAGTACTTCGAGTACTCAGACGGAATACTAAAAGGTAACACATCATAAATCAGAATTGATAATTTTTCAAACAATTAATTAACAAATTTTTAATTACCAAGTTTCATACTTGAAGGCTATTGAGCTCACCTGAAAGTTCCTGACGTTACATCACATGAACGTTAATAAGAAAATAATGATTGAAGAGTCCACAAAAGGAGTATGCAGACAAGGAAGTGGACCCCTACGACTATCATTTTTCGCCCTCGGTTTGGGGTTGTAGGGGTACCTCCTGGGGCCACCAAACGGTGAGACCACTTAAGACCTCTCTAATAAATGACTATATGGTGTTGGAATAAAACAAAAATGACAAAAGACTAGAGAACAATGAAGTCAAACATATAGAACCTTTAAAAGGGGTCACATAGGCCTCTGAGGGTAAATAATCTCACCTTAAAGTTCCTAGTTTTACTTTATGTAGGGTCTTAATGATGGCTAATAACAACTTAATCTTTGAAGAGTCCACAAAAAGATTATGCAGACAAGAAAGGGGACCCCTCCCCTAGGCTATTATCTTCCACCCTCAGTTTGGGGCGGTAGGGGTACCACCTTGGTCCTACCAGGAGCAGGGCCCCTATTCAGACTTCCCTAATAATTGAATATTGGGCGATTAAAGAATAGAAAGCTGATAGACGGGTAGAAAACAACAGTCAAACATATAGAACGCTTAAAAGGGTCACATAGGGTATAAAGTACAATTGAGCTCACCTGAAAGTTCCTAATTTTACGTCATGTAGGGTCATAATGAAGGTTAATAACAACTTAATGTTTGAAGAGTCCGCTAAAAGGGTATACAGGCAAGAAAAGGGACCCCCTGGGGTAACATTTTCCGCCCTCAATTTGGGGCTGTTGGGGTCGCACCATGTGCCTTCCGAGTCTCGGTCCATTTTCAGACCTCTTTAATCATTGACTGTGGTGTACTTTATCGACGCCAAACTCCAGGCCATGGACGTATATCTATGGGTGATTGCAAAGTTGTAGTTTCCATGCAGTGCGCTGGTCCGCCGCATAATCCAGGAATTGAAACTTAATTGTACAGATTCTACATGTAGTAACAAAGAAAGAGATCGACGGGTATATCGAATAATGAAACTGTTGGCATGTATTCTATATACACTGAATTTACATTTGTTTAAAACAAGTAAAGAATTACCCATAATTCTCAATAAAACCAATTAAATAAAGACTAAGAGGAATACATTCTCAAAATGAAATATGAACAACCAGAAACTTCTTTAGGTCATAGAGATAATTTCCATAAAAATTATTGAAATAATGTATATTTGGAGCCTCCGTGCCCCAAAATGGTGCCTCTATTAACCTTTTGAGGTAAGTTCCTATTAAAAAGGCCAATACCCTGAATGCCCTGTGGTCATCTGAGTGGCACAAGTCCTAGTTTGGGCGCTAGGCTCCCAACTTAAAGCTCTATCGTATTGTTTGAAAGTGCACAATAACTTGTTTCAATCCCTCATATCTAGTAAATGGAATCTGAATTGAGTAATCATTTGTGATACTCTGGTAGCTGATAAATTGCCTTTTGTATCTAATAAATCATGTACATGTATTTTATGAAACCCTTTGTCATATCTTGTGGAATCTTTGTGAGAATGTCAACAAATCAACTGAATATGAACGATACAACACTGGCATCCTCATTGCATTTCACAAGCTAACATGCAGAACACAATGCTTTTTCCATACAATGTCATATTTATTATCAAAATGAATACTCATTGTATCTGAAATACACGAGGAAATTTAATGAAGAACTTAATAATATTAAATGATACAGTTTTTCTCCTTTACGCCATTCGAGTAAATTTTGACTTAGTTAATTAACTACCTTAGCAATACAACGACGTCAAAATGACGTTACAATGTAAATGCATTCATTTCATTGCTATATTTAGAAGCCCGTAGAAAGAAAGCGCGTAGAGGAAATTGGATAAAATTAATTGTTTTAGAAAGCAGATTTTGAAGCCTTTTGACCCCCAAAAGATTTTAAATTTTGGAAACAGGGCCATTTTTCATGATTTCTGGCTTTAGTTTTTATAAGTTGCTATATCCACTGTAAACTTGGTTTGGGAATTTTGATAGAAATAAACTTTTCACCATTGTAATTTATCCTATGGGAGAAATATATCTTTTTGACCATTGGGTTATTTCTTACTAAATAGCTGTAAGCCTGTTATCAAAATTAAGCTTTATTATACCTCGAACTGTGAATGGTTCTCTTCTCTATTGTAATCCAGTATGACTACAGAAAGTATCTTCAGTATTAATTATAGAGCCAATCCAAACAGATTTGGTTTTGGAAACATTGGGTTTTAAACCTGAAAATTTAGAAAATTGAAATAGTAGATCAAGAGCACTTTTTAGACTTTTTTCTAATCCATCCAAAAATAAAACTGTGTCATTTGCATATTGTATTAAACAAATTCTTTCTTTATTTTAATGCCCCTGATATTTTTGTTTTGTAGTATCATATGGCCTAAATTTCGACACAAAGGTTGAATAAATAAGGAGATATTGGATCACCTTGACGACAACCGCTGCCAATTTTAAAGAATTATGAAAAAACACCGTTTTGAATAACACATAATTTACCTTTATTGTATAACACTGATACCCATTTGATAAGATCACGGTCAAAATTTTAAAAACAATATGGTTTTGTACATAAAAAAAATATATTTACGGTGCCTTTGCTTACCCTTTTCAGGTCAGATCATATTAGGGAGTTGAATACCTAAATTGGGCTGTAATCACATGTGTGGCACAAGTCCAAGTTTAGGCGGTTCATCTAGGCACCCTAACTAAACATCTATTGCATAGAGTCATATAGTGCAAATAGGATATATTTGGCGTCTCCCTACCCCAAAATGGTGCCAATACTTACCCTTTTGAGGCCAGATCCTATTAGAGGGGTCAAAGCCCTAAAACACCCTGTGGTCACTTGAGTGGCACAAGTCCTAGTCCTAGATCCCTATCGCATATAGTTAAATAGTAAAAATAGGGTATATTTGGCGCCGCCGTGCCCCAAATCGGTGCCTATACTTACCCTTTTGGGGTCAGAATCTATTAGAGGGGTCAATACCCTAAAATGCCCTGTGGTCACCTAAGTGGCACAAGTCCTAGTTTAGGCGCTAGGCGCCGTACCTAGACCCCTACCGCATATAGTTAGATAGTAAAAATAGGGTATATTTGGCGCCGCCGTGCCCCAAATCGGTGCCTATACTTACCCTTTTGGGGTCAGAATCTATTAAAGGGGTCAATGCCCTAAAATGCCCTGTGGTCACCTAAGTGGCACAAGTCCTAGTTTAGGCGCTAGGCGCCGTACCTAGACCCCTACCGCATATAGTTAGATAGGGTATATTTGGCGCCGCCGTGCCCCAAATCGGTGCCTATACTTACCCTTTTGGGGTCAGAATCTATTAAAGGGGTCAATGCCCTAAAATGCCCTGTGGTCACCTAAGTGGCACAAGTCCTAGTTTAGGCGCTAGGCGCCGTACCTAGACCCCTACCGCATATAGTTAGATAGGGTATATTTGGCGCCGCCGTGCCCCAAATCGGTGCCTATACTTACCCTTTTGGGGTCAGAATCTATTAAAGGGGTCAATACCCTAAAATGCTCTATGGTCACCTAAGTGGCACAAGTCCTAGTTTAGGCGCTAGGCGCCGTACCTAGACCCCTACCGCATATAGTTAGATAGTAAAAATAGGGTATGTTTGGCGCCGCCGTGCCCCAAATCGGTGCCTATACTTACCCTTTTGGGGTCAGAATCTATTAGAGGGGTCAATGCCCTAAAATGTCCTGTGGTCACCTAAGTGGCACAAGTCCTAGTTTAGGCGCTAGGCGCCGTACCGAGACCCCTACCGCATATAGTTAGATAGGGTATATTTGGCGCCGCCGTGCCCCAAATCGGTGCCTATACTTACCCTTTTGGGGTCAGAATCTATTAGAGGGGTCAATGCCCTAAAATGCCCTGTGGTCACCTAAGTGGCACAAGTCCTAGTTTAGGCGCTAGGCGCCGTACCGAGACCCCTACCGCATATAGTTAGATAGGGTATATTTGGCGCCGCAGTGCCCCAAATCGGTGCCTATACTTACCCTTTTGGGGTCAGAATCTATTAGAGGGGTCAATGCCCTAAAATGTCCTGTGGTCACCTAAGTGGCACAAGTCCTAGTTTAGGCGCTAGGCGCCGTACCGAGACCCCTACCGCATATAGTTAGATAGTAAAAATAGGTTATAATTGGCGCCGACGTGCCCCAAATCGGTGCCTATACTTACCCTTTTGGGGTCAGAATCTATTAGAGGGGTCAATGCCCTAAAATGTCCTGTGGTCACCTGAGTGACACATGCCCTAGTTTAGGCGCTAGGCGCCGTATATTGAGAGTACTTTTTTGTCGGGTTCGTTATACGTACATTTTCTAAGCGATAAATATTAGGAAAAATCCTTATTGGCCGCTAGCTTATTGTCCGCTAGCTTGACTTTAGTACGGGAAGTAGACAAACCGGAAGTTGAATGTTTCAGTGACATAAGCTCGGAACATCGCTCGGCCGTTTCCGTCAAGTTTATTCTCGACTAGACAGACAGAACTCTGTAAATTACCCTTCCCCTACCCCTTCTACTGTACTATTCTCTCCACCACCCTGTTCCTTAATGTAACCCATCGATTCTCCTGCAACTTCTCCCCCTCCCCTGTTGACACCCCCCCCCCCCCCTTCATCCCAAGGGCGAGAATGGTCCAGTAAGGACAAAAGAACAGAGATGAGTTGGGAGGGGAAAGTGACCCCCTCCACTCAGCTAACCCACACGAGTTAGACTTTCTATGCGTCTATGTTGGTGGGTTGGGGTTTTTTGGGTTTTTTTTTTTATTATTATTTTTTTTTTTTTTTTTTTTAAACCTTGGTTGTGAAACAAATTGCTCTCATTTTTATGATAATGTAACGTACAGGACGGGAGAAAATGCAACGGACCAGACCGGGATTTGAACCCAGGCCCCCTGAATCTTTAGTCAGGTGCTCTACCAACTGATCTATCTGACCACCGGCGATCGAACCTGACTGACTGCTACACTCCTCCCTCCTTAAATGTCTTCACACTTGAAGACCTCAACCCAGGATCTTTATCCCCTGGCAGGCATTTTCACCTGTCAGTTCCAGGGGTTGGTCTACGGCACCAAATGTAACAGGAGGGGAGAAAATGCAACGGACCAGACCGGGATTCGAACTCGGCCCCCCTGAATCTCAAGTCAGGTGCTCTACCAACTGGCCACCGGCGATCGAACCCGGCTGACCGCTACAATAATCTTCAAAGGGGCTAGCTCCCAACAGAGACAAATGATATGTACATGTCTGTTCCCAACTTGTGAAATTAAGTTTGAAAATAAAAAAAGTCAACATCAGTCTGTCTGGAAGGAAGGAGGGTGAGTGGGAGAGAGAACAGATAGAAAGATAGTGAGAGGGGGAGGAGGTGAGTGGGTGGGGCGGACCTCTTCTTAACGGATAAGGGAGCAATATGTGCTTAGTTTCCCTGTGTCAAAAACGTGAGCGCGCGCGTGTGTGTGTGCAGTGGTTTGTCTCTAGTATATCATCATCCCCATTTTAAAAGTACTACGTACGCACTGTAAGAAATGTATTTGTACATGTCTTTTAAGGCATTGCTGAAATTTTATCTCACTTAATTTAACTCTTACAATAAGGCAAATCAATGTTCAATTTTTCACAATAAAAGAATACATTAGAATAACAAAAATCAATACAGCTTATTTGTTTTGTTTGCTTTTACACTGATACGTCAGACGAAATGTGATCGAACCAGCGCAAGACTACGTACGTCAAGTTCATAGTCAATAGAATATAGACGTACTAAAGGGATTTCTGACTGTGTTCTTTTCAGATCACTTCCATTTCAAATAAAGTTGGCCATGACATTTTCATTGTTGGTAACCAAGCTGCAATTTGCCAGTCTTCTCTAAAGAATGCTGTTCAAGGGGAACAAATCACAAACCAGTATATTAAGGAAACATTTAACTTGTAGTATTTAATCCATACCAGGTTTTTAATTATGCAATTCTAATAGCTGTCAAGATTTCTTTGGCGTTGTAAACTTCTCATAAAAATACAAATGTAAATTGATATCTAAAAGATGAATTTGCAAACAAACTATTGTAACAAGAAATCCAATCCATGAAAGTTTTATATTTAAAGAAGTACTGAAATGACCAGCAATTATAACAATTATAGTGTTAGATCGGGACAACCTGTCCTTCCTTAGGACGAACGGCATTTTTTTTTTCTTACAAAGGTATATGCACAAAAATAGGCTAGCACCAAATCTACAACCGTACAGGTATAAATACGTGGCTCTGCCTTGTTACTCTGTGGGTCTGTTTATACTTTGTGGGTCAATTGACTTCAATTTGTGCATCTTGAATTTTTTCCTCTTGCTTTCTCTGGGTACCTGAGCAATTTGGATCATGATCAACAACCACTATTGTCATGTCCTCCTACCGGTGATTATTGCCATTGAAATGAGTAGCTACTGACAAATCTTTCTTGGTTGTGACAGGGGACCGGTGGTTGTGACAGAGGACCGGTGGTTGTGACAGGGGACCGGTGGTTGTGACAGAGGACCGGTGGTTGTGACAGGGGACCGGTGGTTGTGACAGAGGACAGGTGGTTGTGACCCGTTTTCGGAGGTCTGTTGTTTCCCCTGCGTACTGTTTCTGTCAGACATTGCAACTGAATAATGCAGTAATTAATTCTACAGAAAAAAATTCTCAATATTTTGTAATTGGGATCCGACTGCTAAAATTCTAGTTGTCTGGGCTATTTATGCTTAATTGACATCTGAGGTCTGAGCATGCTTTGAACCCTCCGTTTAGGTAAAGGGTTGTCCAGTCTAGTCCTTACTATCATATCCTTCAGGTTTCTGGGGCGTCTGAAGGATGACTTCGGGGATTCAGCCATTCGTTTGTTGGCATACGGAATGGGCAGGTGTTTTCTCAGAATACCGTTGTGGTTCTTGAGGGCGGGGTGATACTGTAGAGGGCAGGATGAAACTGTAGAAGGCGGAATGATACTGTAGAGGGCGGGATGATACTGTAGAAGGCGGAATGATACTGTAGAGGGCGGGGTGATACTGTAGAGGGCGGGATGATACTGTAGCGGTCGGTATATACAGTATAGGAACCTGTCAAATATTTACAGTGATTTTCTTTTGTTGTTCAGGAATTGTATCTGGTTATCATCAACAGGTTATTTTTGTTATCGCATATGTGATAAAACGAGCTCCTCCCACCTTATTATCGCTTGGGCGGTACTAACATCAGAATTACACAATAGAAACAAGACAGAGATAATTTAGTTTTCATGAAGTTACTTTTGCTGTTTCACGGGTAAAGCGTGCGCCGATCGATGTCTGGGGCGTTGAAACAGACGAGAAGTGTTATGTAACAAATACATGTATACACATACCTGTGACCGTTTTTGCAGTCCGTAAGTAATGGTTATCTTCTAGCATCCGAGTAATATTCACGTTATCAAATAGATGGGCGGTCCTTCTGTCACGAGTGCGCGGAGAAGGACCGCCCATCTCTTTGATAATGCGAATTTTACGAGGATGCTAGAAGATGACCGACTTGTCACATATTTCAAAAGCTTCTCATTTTACATTTATTGAACCATACATTCAATACAATGGTAGACTGCCATATACCATCGTCGGACGATGCATGGGTATATAAAATTTAATACGCTTTACCCGTAAAACAGCAAAACCAACTCAACGAAAATTGCTTATCCCTGTCAATGCAAGGTGAAGATAACGAACAGTGATCAATCTCATAACTCCTACATGTAATACAAATAGATAGTTGGGCAAACACGGACCCCTGGACACACCAGAGGTGGGATCAGGTGCCTAGGAGGAGTAAGCATCCCCTGTTGACCGGTCACACCCGCCGTGAGCCCTATATCCTGATCAGGTAAACGCAGTCAAAATCAGTGTGCCAAGAACGGCTTAACAATCGGTATGAAACACGTCAGACAGCATTTGACCCAATGCGAGGTTGTATTGACGAACTAGATCGTTATAACGACCATAGAATTTGGAATTGCTTACTTTAAACGAGACTGTTGGAACCCCTGCACCATCAGCTTGTTTGTCAGTGGCTTGCCTCGATTTAAAAACTAACTATACGCAGAACAAGCTCTTGCGTATCGAATCAGTTGAGAGACATAATAAACACCATATGCAAGTGATAATGGAATATTGCTACATAAATATGGGAAGTTGACGATGGAGAAGCTGAATCATCTTCTTTGCCATCATGTCGAGTTGTTAGTTTACCGTTAATATCTATTTTCAATAACATATCGAAGTACGGAGCAGAAGTGGACGACTCTGTGGTGTCTCTTATTTCGGAACCACTGGAATGTATAGAATCGTTATATGATAGAAAAAAATTGTTAGTCGATAAAACGTCAATAAATCTAAATGTCGATGTGAAGTCGACAGCAAGATATTTTTTTGTTATGTAGAAGCTGTTGAAAAAAACCTGCATCATAAAAATATAAAAATGAAAAGGTGAAGATAACGAACAGTGATCAATCTCATAACTCCTGCAAGAAATACAAAATAAAGAGTTGGGCAAACACGGATCCTTGGATATGGTAGAGGTGGTATCAGGTGCTTAGAAGGAGTTTGCATTTCGTGTCGACCGGTCATAGCCGCCATGAGCCCCATATCTTGATAAGGTAAACGGAGTAATCCGTAGTCAAAATCAGTGTGCCAAGAACTGCCCAACAATTGGAATGAAACACGTCAGACAGCAATTTTGCCAATGGCAAGTTGTATTGAAAAATAGATCATAATAACGACCACATAATTTGCAAAATGCTTACTGTAAACGAAACTGTTGAAAACCCTATAACTTTAGCTTATTTGCCGGTAGCCTGCCTCGATTTAAAAAATGATCATATGCAGTACAAGCTCTTATGTATCGAATCAGTTGAGAGACATATACACCATATGCAGGTGATACTGGATTGATTGAATGTTGTTTAACGTGCCTCTCGAGAATATTTCACTCCTATGGAGACGTCACCACTGTCGGTGAAGGGCTGCAAAATTTAGGCCAATGCTCGGCGGGTATGGCCTTTGAGCAGGGAGGGATCTTTATTGTGCCACACCTGCTGTGACACGGGACCTCGGTTTTTGCGGTCTCAATCGAAGGACTGCCCAATTTAGTCGCCTTCTATGACAAGCAAGGGGTACTGAGGACCTATTCTAACCCAGATCCCCACGGGAATGATAATGGAATATTGCTATATGAATATGGGTAGTTGTCGATAGAGAAGCTGAAATCATCCCGTTTTTTCCATAAAATTGAGTTGTTAGTTTGCAGTTAACATCTGTTTTCAATAACATACCCGAGTATGAAGCAGATTTGGACTCTGTGGTGTCTTTCATTTTGAATTCACTTTGATATATTGAATTGACACATGAATGAAAATGATTATAATTGTTAATAGATGAAAATACCAACACATCTAAATGTCAAGTTGAAGGCCACAACAAAAGATTTTGAATAAATTCTGCCTCATAAGAATATTCAAACAGGTCAGCAAATAAAGGAGCACAATTCGTGTCCATGGGAATTCCAACAGATTGTTGGATGAGTACAAAGATATTGTCAATGACTGTTCATCATGTCATATAATTCATTATTTTGGGAATTAACTGAATATTAACTGAATTTATCCATGTTTAATTATCAGTACCAGTCAGCAGATATCTGAACTGATGAACTTATCAGATTAGAGACTTTGAAAACAGTACAAGAAATTAAACAGACCATCATCGAAAATCCTGTGTTGATCTCACTTATTGCAACATTGACTGTGGGTTTCTGATGATCAAAATAACAAAACATCCGACATTTCTGAAAGTTCATGATTGGAATAACAAAATATCCGACATCTCTGTAAGTTCATGATTAGAACAAAACATTCGACATCTCTGAAAGTTCATGATTGGAATAACAAAACATCCGACATCTCTCGTCCACACTGACTTTCCATTCTGTGTCGTTAACTATGGAACTACAGCGCTGATCCGTCCAGTATCATACTTCCACTTACCATACATTCAGCTTACTAGACTTTCAACCCAACATGAATTTCCACCCCATTTAAACCGGGTCCGTATGACAATCATCATTTTAACGACAGAACATTCTATGTAATCGCTGCTATCAAGACAGCGTCATATACCGGGCCTGTGAAACAGGAGCTTCTCTCCCCAATAGTTATTTGGTTGTAAGAGATCGCTGTCACCCGTTGGTATGGCAACGACTCCTTTACCATGTTGTTACGGTGCAGTATCTTGCCTTTGTTTATATGTGTTCATTTTCTGGGCATCTTGATTTACTTCCGATATATGCAATCCCAATCTTGCTCCAGTGTAGATAATTTCTCTGTCTCAGAGAATCTCGCTCCAGTGTAGAAAATTTCTCTGTCTCAGAGAATCTCGCTTCAGTGTAGATAATTTCTCTGTCTCAGAGAATCTCGCTCCAGTGTAGATAATTCCTTTGTCTCAGATAATAAAATCATTCATACATGTGCATTTAGAAGTTTTTTTTCTGAATTTCTAACTCACTTGACAAGAAAATACAAGAGATCCAATACTTTAAACCTTTATTTATTAAACATCTACATTACTAAACCTGTCGGTCGAACTCTTAAGTGTAGTTGCCATTGTAACACATTAAATTCATCAACAGTTAAACACAATCTAAACTATCAAAGTATGCAAATATTCCCTGCAGATACAAACTCTTAACACTGAGTAGAAATTTCATAGCGTACTAGTAATGTCAGATTGATACATGTATATATGAGAGTAGTCTTACAAATTGATGCCTTTCAATATAAATTTTATCTCTATAGAGAGTGGTCTTACAAATTGATGCCTTTCAGTATGAATATAATCTCTATCGAGAGTGGTCTTAGATAGTATTGGGATTCCCCAGTACTGTATTGCAATTTTGAATGCTAATCATGATCAACTACAAATATATAGTAATAATTAAAATGACCAGAAATCACACAAAATTACATAGATATAATAATGTGTTATTATTGAAACAAGCTAAAACTACAAGCAAAGGAAGAGTTCCGAATACAGAGAAGAAAATTCCCACAACCTTCTAAAAATAAACAAAATCTTTCATCATTCTCTATCTTATGAATGCGCTATATTAAGCTCTGACCACCCTGTGATAAATTATGGCCTGGTTAAATGTTTTAATTGTCTTTAATTCACAGATAATGACCGTCACCCATTTAACATGTAAAAGCAGTCGGTGGAACAGCCAATGCAGATTTATACAGGGGTGGGGTATGGATACATCAAACGGCTTACACACATTGCACTGGTGGAATATTGCATATGTCACTGGTAATCGGATTCAGGTGTAAAAAATATGAAAATGTTAAGAACACAATCTCAGTACAAAAATAAAAACATGGATGTCAACACCGAAGTCCTGCATAGTACTTAGAGAATACAACATATCTAACACAAAAACAACTCACATCTCCAAAAGTCTCTAACACTGTCGCTAAACATGTTAGCAAGGCTAAATGAAACACAAAAGTATTTTACATAACTGACTGCAGATAGGTGACTAGCACAGGGGGGAAAAAATGCTTAAATTTTAGAAATAAAAAAAAACTTTGGTAATTAGATAATACTAGTAAGGTTTTCCATATTGATTACAAACTTAACTTGTAAGTATGACTGTAGACCACTATATTATAAATACATAACACTTACTGTAAAACAAACGATTCTAAATGCTCTATACACAATGGAGGGATATGTTAAAAAAATCTCAATTTACAGTAATGAGTAATATGCTTTTACAATATTTCTTGAAGGTGCCTAAAAAGATCTACCATAATTTACAACTCTGCAAATATTCTACATTTCAGAAGATTTCAATCACTCACTCCTCTGTTAAACTATAAATTCAATTTTTTGTTATGGAATCCGTAAAGGGAAATCATGAATTAAAACACCATTCACAATGATTTAAGTGCATTATACTGCAGAGTTATCTAACTTTGTTAAATGACATACATCTCTACAAAACATGAAGTTATTCAACACACAAAAAATAAAAAAGCAATTTTTTTCCTATGTCTTAGGAGAAAATAACAGGACCAATACATAAAACACGGCTTTATCTGCTTGGGAGTTCCGTGAGATTCATGGTGATGCAAGCTTATTTGGGTGGGCTCGTGGACAGGGTTCCTTGACATGGGCTGGTGCCTAGCTTGGGTGGGCTTCCCACACGAGCTGGGCTTGAGGAGTAGATACCCAGGGGTTTATCGGCTTCTTCCATTGACATGCTGCGCGTCCTCCTGGTTACAATCTCGGTGTTTTCTGACGAGTTGGCTCTCGTCATGCGTGGCATTGGCACCCCTCCAACTGTAAACACAGGAAATTATCATTATATTTGTATACAGGACCAATTTCACTCCCCCTTTTATTTTTGGCCCAGAAATGAATTCCTTCATTACTTTATAGCAGCAAAAAATTATATATAATGGTTAACCTATAAATCTGTGGATCTTGCAGAATTAGATTTTTTTTAATGTAACAATAAAATGTACTTTTGCAAGAGTTTATGCAAAATCGATTACATCAGCTCAATATTATATGAATGTAACACTTTCCTTTTATTATGAATTTCTTGGGTTCTCAAACCTCCTTAAACCTCCCTCAACAATACATCCATATATTGAGAATCAAAATCCTTGCAATTAGCTCATCTTCAAGTTGTTTACAAAGGTCCTAGCTTTAAAACTGTAAGAGGAATTATAAGGACAAACCATGCACTAACTTTATAAAATTTCCTCAAAACTGACTAAGTTCAACAACTAAGTTCAACAATGTGTAATTTTCTCAAAAAATCAAAATCCTTGCCAAATGCACATCTTTAATACCCATATAAACACTTTGTAAAATAATAAGCTCCTCACTAAGAAACTGTGGGAGGAATTTGCCCCACAAATTATGTACCCTCCATATACCATACATTTTCAAATAAAGGGGCAAAACTCCTGTAAGAGAGGTTGAAATGGATCAAACTTACAACATGATCTACAGTGACCCACAAAGAAGCTACACAGCAAGTTTTGGCTTCATATGACAGAGAGATGGAAATAGAAACAGAAACCCCTTAACAGACGGACAGACATCACTGTACCATAATATGTCCTGTATGACAAATAACAAAAAACTTTACCATACATAATAGAACCTAGACATACTTAACATACACTATAGACCCCAGCCATACTTAACATACACTATAGACCCCAGCCATACACAATAAACACTACAGGCCAAGCCATACATGAGCACACACATCCTACAACAGCCTAGGTCAAAAGATATCCTACAACAGCCTAGGTGAAGATATCCTACAACAGCCTAGGTCAAAAGATATCCTACAATAGCCTAGGTGAAGATATCCTACAACAGCCTAGGTCAAAAGATATCCTACAATAGCCTAGGTGAAGATATCCTACAACAGCCTTGGTGAAGATATCCTATAACAGCCTAGGTCAAAAGATACCCTACAACAGCCTAGGTGAAGATATCCTACAACAGTCTAGGTGAAAAGATACCCTACAACAGCCTAGGTGAAGATATCCTACAAAAGCCTAGGTGAAAAGATACCCTACAACAGCCTAGGTGAAGATATCCTACAAAAGCCTAGGTCAAAAGCACAGAATCTAACCCACCTTTAGTTTCCTCAGACGGAGAAGAAGAGGATGAACAAACGTTGATCAGAAAAGGTCACTTAACTGTTCAGCTCAGGCGTGTTAAGAATCAGGTATTTCTTATGAACAAATAGGCAGACATAGATGGTGATTACTAAAGGGCAATTCTAGTTTAAAGGGGCATGGACAGGATTGTTAATTGGTTGAAATTGACAAAATATTGTTATAGAAACAAAAGATCTTTTATGAATATTAAAATGGATTACAATCATTTCTACAAAAGCGTGTTGCGTGTTTATGAGACAAATGTGTGCACGTGTAAACAAACTCTTGTCTTTAGTCAGAAACCAAGGGCGGAGGTGAGAACACCAAGATTTCTAAAACAAATGTAAAAAATAAATAAATAAAATAAAAAATATCAACATTTTATCATAGGATAATGATAAATCAAAATTTAGGGTGCATGCACAGAAAAAAAAAATGAATGGAAAGTTTCATTGTAAAAACCTTTTCCCCTGAAGTTGTGAACTTTGGCACTATGTTAATAGTTAATCATGTAAACATGAACATGCATAACTCATGCCTTGTTTTGAAAATGGAAAGTTTAGATTTCTCAAATACATCTTGGCATCAATTTTTGAAATTTAGGTTTGTTACCATGTCTTACAGGTATGAAATACTTTGATATTATTAATCATATATCTGAGTAATTCTTTTTTACCAGAATTGTGTCCATGCCCCTTTAAACAGTATTTCACTGTCAGGAAAATTTTATGGAAATATCTGTGTATTGACACATTAATATTCGCATCCTTTTTCATCACTAAATATACATTAGTCACTGATAGAGACAATGCTTTGATCTCCAATTCCTTGTGTGCCGTGAATAAGTTTAATGGAGCATTAGTGGAGGTTCTGATGTTGAGACGTGATGGTCTGGGAACTGTTTTCATGGTGCTTTAACATGGCCATCTGTAAGTGCATGTGAAAAATGGGGATTGATATTTACGAAGGGGTAAGCTTGTGAATGGAACTAGTTAATCTTATATTACATAGGATTTTCTAGATACTCCCGCACTCTGAAAAATGGAACTAATTCACCGTGTTAGCTAAATTTCCCGTCCCATATTAGTGACTACTACCGAAAATGTTCCCATATTAGTGTCTACTACCAAAAATGTTTGCTAAACATCATTACTACATATACAAATGTATTTTTTTTTTTCATTTCTCTACAAATCTAATTACAGCAACAGCTATTAGACTCAGAATTCAATAAGGCCAATGCTTCTAGATTTTCAGTGACAGTGATCCACAAGCAGAGAGAGAGAGAGAGAGAGAGAGAGAGAACTGACTTTATTGAATGCTGATATGCTATGAGAATAGATTTAAGATTCTCCCTGGACTTTCTTTTCAGATATAGATACTTGAATGATAAATTCCTAGCCTCTGTTTTTCTCATAGACCTTTTAAGTTGGTTGTCCTGAATCAATATACAAATGTAAAGATGGTAATGGTATTCTTTGCCACTAGGAGATTTTAAGTAACATAACATTTATCAAATTTGTGATTGCAAAAAAATTAAGAAACTGAACTCTTGCAAAGATCTCATTCTAAAAACAGCACTTTAAAAATATATTTCTGTTGAATTTGATCAATGAAATGGAAATCTTCAAAACTTCTTGCTTGATTGCAATGTATAACCAATGGTAATTTAGTTTACAAGAAATATGCCACTAACTGAAATTCATACTGATATGAATGCAACATGCGTGATGAGCAGAGAAATGAAAAAAAATTTTAGAATATAAAGAAAGCATGCCAACCCTTCCAGTGGCTTTCATACCATACGAATTGCATATTGTATCTAGACTAAGTTCATATTCATTCTACTTAATATATAATTATATATTTGATGTTTTAAAAGCGTCCTTGTAATGTTAGAAATTTGAATAATTTTTCATTCATGTCAATCAACATGATGCAAAAGCGATGGCTGTATATTTATTAAATATGTTTGTTTTTAAAAAATAAAATTGATTTGGAAATTCTGACGCTGCACATCACTTGTGGTCCTATTTGCCCACTAACCGTGTGTCACGAGGATTAAACATGCTTGTAGAAAGTCCAGAGAATTATAGATTACAATCCTACACCCAGACACCCGTTACAGCGGCCCGGACTATTAGCAGCAGTGCTGAGTATATACTGTGGGAATGCGCACACATAGCTTACCCCGGAAACAGAAAGAACCCTGTAACCGTCACTCCGCGTGGGGCTCCAGGGTCGAACGGAAGCTCACCCGCCTTGGCTCTGTGATGAGTCATGCTTATATGTCAGATTGCCTCATATATATGCTAATCTTAATAGTTTTTTTGGTTTTCATTTCAAGAATTTTCAAAGCATGCTTTTGTTTGTTTTGAAAAGAGTGGGGGTAATTAAGCTTTTAAAGAAGAGTTCATCACAATTTAGATGCCACATGTATAAATAAATCAGCGTAACATGACAGTATTTCTCTGATCAGGAATGGGGTCCAGTATGCCTTAAACACTTTGATGTGTTAATGTGAGTAGAAGCATCGTTTTAGAGTTGCATTTCTCGTGTTGAATACTACTTTTTAGATAAAAAATTATCTTTTCATTTCCCCTTAATTGACTAACTTTTGTCTAATTAAAAAAGAAAACGGTCCCATTTCCTACTTTCTAGACTCTACATTGGAAGCATATTATTGGGGTCATTTGCTTTTTGACAAGATTTGAAATCCATTTCTAAATTTTGCAAAGTTCATAAACCTAAAATTCTACTCCACTTGCAAAATAAGATTTTATCAAAGCAGGCATTCAGTCTCACTCTAAACAGACAATTCACTTCAGGAAATTTCAACAGAATTTTGCCCTTTAGTAACTATGCACATGTCTGACCTAGATTTCAAACTGAATACCTAACAAATGGACAAGGTTCTCTATTTTGCAGGATGGGACATTTACAAAGCATTTCTGTGTTTAGCACACCACCAAGTATTTCATAGGATATAAAACACAACACGCAAATGTTGATCAGGCTTTCTTATCACCAACATACCTGTCTGATTTGGTAGTTGTGATGATCACATTCCTCTACTCCTATACTTGGGTATTATTATAACCCCACCCCCATACATAGGTATTATTGTAATCCCACCCCCATACATAGGTATTATAATCCCACCCCCATACATAGGTATTATTATAATCCCACCCCCATACATAGGTATTATTATAATCCCACCCCCATACATAGGTAATGTTATAACTCCCACCCCCATATATAGGCATTATTATAACCCCACCCTTATACATAGGCATTGTTATAACCCCTCTCCCTCACCCCTATACATAGGCATTGTTACAACCCCTCTTCCCCACCCCTATACATAGGCATTGTTACAACCCCTCTTCCCCACCCCTATACAGAGGCATTGTTACAACCCCTCTTCCCCACCCCTATACAGAGGCATTGTTACAACCCCTCTTCCCCACCCCTATACAGAGGCATTGTTACAACCCCTCTTCCCCACCCCTATACAGAGGCATTGTTACAACCCCACCCCTATACATAGGCATTGTTACTACCCCTCTTCCCCACCCCTATACAGAGGCATTGTTACAACCCCACCCCTATACAGAGGCATTGTTACAACCCCTCTTCCCCACCCCTATACAGAGGCATTGTTACAACCCCTCTTCCCCACCCCTATACAGAGGCATTGTTACAACCCCACCCCTATACAGAGGCATTGTTACAACCCCTCTTCCCCACCCCTATACAGAGGCATTGTTACTACCCCTCTTCCCCACCCCTATACAGAGGCATTGTTACTACCCCTCTTCCCCACCCCTATACATAGGCATTGTTACTACCCCTCTTCCCCACCCCTATACATAGGCATTGTTACAACCCCACCCCTATACAGAGGCATTGTTACTACCCCTCTTCCCCACCCCTATACATAGGCATTGTTACTACCCCTCTTCCCCACCCCTATACAGAGGCATTGTTACAACCCCTCTTCCCCACCCCTATACAGAGGCATTGTTACAACCCCTCTTCCCCACCCCTATACATAGGCATTGTTACTACCCCTCTTCCCCACCCCTATAATAAGTATTGTTATGATTCTATCGTCCAAACTAGAGCAGATTGACAAGGACTGTTTTCCACAAATAAAGAATAAGAAAAGTACTCACTGACGCCTAGTCCCTGACAGAAATACAGGAAGGCTTCTGCAAGGCGGTCCGGCTGAAAAATATCAAGTCATTGTTAGACTCTTTAGCTGCAAAACCACAGGAGTCCAGATTTAAAAAGAATTGGAATGGTAGTTATCAAGAGCTTGGCCAATTGCATTAAGTCACCAGCGTGACTCAGGTGACCTAAACATTTTGTATCCGAGGAACTGTAAATGGTGTTCCCCACTAAACATCAATGTTCCAGACTGGTGTAGCATAGGAGAGGAGAAAGTTTTGAGCTGGTCAGGGAATTGAACTTGTGACCCTGCATTACTAGTCAGGTGCTCTAACCACTGAGCTATCCAGGCCAATATCCACGGTCCATATAGCTTGAACAACATTTTCCTCCCTTCTTAAATCGTCTTTGCCTTCGAAGACACACAACCCAGATTCTGTTTGTCCCTGGGGTGGTCACGACACCTAATGCAGTATAACAGAGGAGGAAAATTTTGGGGCTGGTCCAGGAATTGACCCTGGGACCCTGCATTACTAGTCAGGTGAGCTATCCTGGCCAATATCCCTAACCATGACACTGGCAAGAAAAAATTCTGCAGCAAATTAAATTTTTACATGGAGGGTCAGGCATGCAAGATATCAAATGAAGATGCAAAGATCAGACATTTTGATGGAATGTTTATAGCTGTTCATTAGATTATGTATGTGCAAACGACTTCATGAACTAAAATCTACGGGTGTTAACCAGATTTATAAGCACCTGACAGACTAAAATCTACAGGTGGTTACCATATCTAAACACACCTGTAATAGACTGAAATAACAGGTGCTTGTTAAGTGTGTTGTTATGTACACACCTATAATGGACTGAAATAACAGGTGCTTGTTAAGTGTGATTGGTTGTTATTTACACACCTATAATGGACTGAAATAACAGGTGCTTGCTAAATCTATCTATATACACACCTTTTCTTCTATGACGTTGGCTACACCCTCCACTTCTATGATCTCCACTTTGCTCTTGTCCATCTTGGATAACATAAAACCTGCCAGTGTGTGGACCGTATGGTTAAAGGAAGCGAGTGATCCTGTCACTAACAGAACCTGACATCTGTAAATATATAAAACCTGCCAGTGTGTGGACCGTATGGTTAAAGGAGGCGAGTGATCCTGTCACTAGCAGAACCTGACATCTGTAAATATATAAAACCTGCCAGTGTGTGGACCGTAGGGTTAAAGGAGTCTAGTGATCCTGTCACTAGCAGAACCTGACATCTGTAAATATATAAAACCTGCCAGTGTGTGGACCGTAGGGTTAAAGGAGGCGAGTGATCTTGTCACTAGCAGAACCTGACATCTGTAAATATATAAAACCTGCCAGTGTGTGGACCGTAGGGTTAAAGGAGGCTAGTGATCCTGTCACTAGCAGAACTTAACCCTAACCCAAACCATGTAAAACTTGATCCCCTATTGAGGTCCCTTCCTAACCCCAGGGGTCTTGATTTCTACAAACTTGAATCCCTACTTCAATTCTTCTGGCCCAGTGGTTCTTGAGAAGATTTTTAAACAACTCCGCCCTATTTTTGCATTTTTGTTAATTATTTCCCCTTTGGAAGGGGCATGGTCCTTCATCTGAACAAACTTGAATCCCCTTCACCTAAGGATGATTTGTTCCACTTTTGATTGAAATTGGCCTGGTGGTTCTGGAGAAGATTTTCTTATATATCAGGATGTAAAACTTTGACCCCCTTATGTGGTCCCACCCAATCCTCGGGGGCCATGATCTGAACAAATTTGAATCTACTCTAAATTAGAAAGCTTTCACTTAAATCTCTACTCATATGGCCTGGTGGTTCTTAGGAAGATTTTTAAAGATTTTTTCCCTATATATTCACATGTAAAATTTGATCCCTTATTGTGGCCCCATCCTACCCCTAGGGCCATGATTTAAACAAACTTGAATCTCCAATATGTCAGGAAACTTTCATGTAAATTTCAGCTTTTCTGGCCCATTGGTTCTTGAGAAGATTTTTAAATGATCCCACCCTAATTTTGCATTTTTGTGATTATCTCCCCTTTGAAGGGAGCATGGCCCTTCATTTCAACAAACTTGAATTCCCTTCACCCAAGGATAATTTGTTCCAAGTTTGATTGAAATTGGCCAGGTGGTTATGGAGAAGAAGATGAAAACATGGAAAGTTTACGCCAACGGAGAAATTTTTATCAGAAAAGCTCACTCGAGCCTTCGGCTCAGGTGAGCTAAAAACATAAATTTCGTTTTCATTATCATCATTTTGGTTAAAGAGTTTATAAGTAGCCGCTAAGTCGGGTCTGGATTAATCGTCCTAGCAACACTTACTTCATCTTCCCGATGTTGTCTGCGATGTTAGTTCTCCTGCAAAAGAAAAATTCCATCAAAACAGAAGGTACCGGGGACTGCAGTCATTTTGATAAATTTAACCGCACCCATTAAAATCAAGCAGTCAAAGGAGCACCAAGCCTGGCATGAATTTCTCAACAACAAAAAAAAAGAAAAAAAAAAGAAAGAAATAAAAAGTCTGAAAATTTACCCAATTTAAAAAATCAAATATAAAAAAAAACCCAACTTAAGTTTGAAATTTTTTTTCGCAAAAAACCAGTTTATATAATTTGCTATAATATTCAGAGCATTGTAAAGTACCCCATTAAGGGGAGATAATTAATAGGAAACGTATCACATACAGCCCATTAGTTTTCAATCTGATGTACATGAAACACCTCAAAGTTAAGTTTATACCTCCATTTTAATCTCTTGTCAACAGTAAACACAATATACAACAAACTTATACAGGCCTGGTAATGGTTTCTATATTTGGCCTTTGACTTACTTCATGAAAGACTTGACGAATCGTTTGAGGTTTTGAGGGTTGATGTTTTTGCGAAGCGAGTGTTGGAATGAAGAAATGGCCTTATTTAACTCCTCCTGATCTGAAGCTTTTTCAAACTGCAATGAAAAAAAAAATTCCATTCAACACACTCAATGATTGGAGGACAGTTTTTTTATATACATGTTCTGAAATTTAAAAAAATCAACACCCCCCCCCTCCTCTACACACACACACATTCTTATTCTCATTCCTAGATAAAAACATATCTTTATAACATTGTAGACACAGTTACTACACTTTACATAGAGTCTAGTAGTGCTACCTGTGAATTCTTAAATGGAATTATGTTAAAATCATAAAGTCTTTTATAAAACCCATTTACAGCTTAAAAATATCGATGACTTAATATCTAGCTATAATGAATTCATTGGATGAGAGTGGGTTTTTCTCTCCAGCAAAGAGATGAGCAGCACACACTCTGACATATTCACATAAAATGGCAATCAATATTACTATCCTAACACAATTAATCAGCCACACAGTCAATGGCCTCATGTTCTAGAGGTCCAGATTAATCGTATCAGAGGCAGGGGCCAGTGTCCTGACTGACTAAAGGATAGAACTATCATAGATAATAATATAGATCTGTACTGTAGTCAGATTGTGCACACTACAAAGGACATTGTAGCAGTTCAAAGGAACACTCTTTTGACTTGGATCCTCATGTAGAAAATGAGGCCATGTTTTGTTCAAATTGGGACCCCCCCCCCCCCCCCCCCTGCACATATTGTTGCAATACAGACAGTCAAGGCTAAATTTGGGCCAAATTCTTAAATAAAAAAAATGTATTAATAATTCCCTACAAGTGATTAATATTCCTAAATAATGTTAGGAAATACTGATTTGTATGCCACACACGGTCAGAGATCAATCTAACCAGAGACCTAGAGTCCACAACGCTCATCCGAGTTACCCTCCCACACAGGGATAATGGTGTAAGCCACAACGCTCACCCGAGTTACCCTCCCACACAGGGATAATGGTGTAAGCCCCCTACCGTGACCCTGCTATGGCCCGGGGTCATTGCAAAAGTAAAACAGAATCCAGACTATGAGAGGATTCTTGTAAAAATTAATTTGAATAATTGTACTCTAGCAATTCATGAGAAGGGTTTTAGGGATTTTATTTCCTTTCTTAAAAAGATTTTTCTTATACATTCCCATGTGAAATATCTATGAAACCTGGGGTCATAGGTTGAGAAAAATGAGAAATGTTTCAGAAACATATATCCCCTCCTCCCTCGGATTCAATGACCGGAGACTAATAAGGAGTTTGTTTTTATAATATCCAGAGTGAATTGATTTTGACCTTGTGAAATTCAAAATTAAAAGGAGTCATAATCAGTGTACTAAATTTGTCATGCAGAGGATTAAGCAGACAGTATCTTACTATCTTCAGAATAGACTAACCCTTTACCTTTGACCTTGTTACCTTACAATCAATAGGGCTTATCTACTTTTAAGGGGAAAACCTGTACAGTATAACAAGTATGCTGTTTGTCAACCAAAGGGTTCTTAAGATATTGAACAGACAACATTTGTTCTACTGACAAATTTACAAACTTATCAACAGACAGGTGCAAATCAATATTTTTTTCGAGGGAGGGGGGGGGATAATAAATAAACAAAAACTTGGATCCACACTACATCAGAATGCTTGCATTTCAATTACAGAAATTGTATCCTTGTAATTCTATACCAAAAAAAAAATTCAAAAAGTTCCCCCCCCCCTCCCAATATACTCATTCCAGTTTAAATTTCAAAATTGCAAATTTTACAAAGAAGAAGAAAATGAAACATTGAAAAATCCTGATGACCATGATGGCGACAAATTTTCATCATAAAAGCTCACTTGAGCCTACGGTCTAAAAACACCAGAAACCTTGTTCATTATTTCATTAGGTTCCCAAGATTCTGCAGATCCGATTTAAAAACCCTGAAAAACTACAACAGTGTTGAATATGACTAAATTACCGGAGGTTATACAATACTACAGTACAGCTAAATGTTAGAAAACTACTTTCCTCGTCACAGATTACACAAGGCATAAGGGGTTACATAGAAGTTACATAGAAGTTTCTGAGTGATGCTGGTATGATGATGCAATTTCTGTTGCACTCCAGATTACAATGAATTAAATACATTCCCATACAAAGCATTCTAGACAGCTAAATCAGCTAGACTTTGATTAATGACAAAATCTGTGAATTAGTTCACAATATTCACCATCACTCGATTGTAAAGATTAAACATTCCTGTAGTTTGTTAAATGATACGAAAACAATTAGATTTTCTGTCATTCTTGGGATGTAAATTTCATTTTCATTTCTATGACACATTATATCCCCTGGCATGCAGTTCAAACTAGTGGGTCAATATCATTTCATATCGCACTACAAGTAACGCAAACTCATTCTGTGACATACTATATCCCTGGCATGCAGTTCAAACTAGCGGGTCAATGTCATTTCATATCACACTACAAGTAACACAGAATCCGTGGATTAACGTAGCAAGAAATTTGATGAATTTTGTAGCCTTAAGGTGGCTCATACATTACACTAAAATGGCTCGTTTAAGCACCTTGTATGAAGCATGATTTCACCAGTGAAAGTGTGATACACGCTTCCAGTTATCTCAAATGAATTTTCTATGATTTTTTTTCTTCAAAAATGACAAAAAAGATGTTAAACAAAAGCCGTTTTTGTCGTGTTTTTTCTTTCACAAGTTGCAAAATCATTATCAGCAATTTGTTTAATCAGCTGGACCCGTCTGACAATCTACCGTGAGCATAATATTCAATCTTGTATTGACCCACTGTTTTGTACATGTTTTGTACGGTGTCTGGTGTTTTGTTTTTGACAATACCTTACATTTTTGTATTTGTGTTTTTAACCCCAGTGTTTTACATATTTCCTACAGTAAATTATTTTTGTGTTGCAGCTCATGTATATTTGAAGATTTCTGTTGACTTTTATTTGCGATGAATCAGATAATCAAAATCATTTTTGTTATTCCGCCTCTGAATATATTGTGAGTCTGACTTCGAACCTTCACTCTCGAGATTTCCATGGTTAACCCGGCTTGTTTCTCTTTGGTTCCACTATATATAGTGAAGGTTTTCATAACAGCTTATTTTTTCCACTTGGGCTGGTTCAATGTCACCCTGAATGTCAGACTGTATCTAAACCCTGTCTGGACCTGACAATTTCTGTTACACTTCTCCGAACACGGCCTCAACACATCTCCTATTCACGGAGATATTTATAGCATTAGACTAGAGATTACCCTGCACGAATTCATTTTCAGGTCTTGTGATAATTTCAGGCATGGATAATTGAAAGTATATCTACATCTTCAAAACAAGCTTATGCATGTTCTTTCCTCTTTGATAATGGAACAATTAAATCAATACAACCCATACCACCATGCAGTCTGTGGAAGAAAATTCAGAAAGGTGACACATTCAGCCTGGGGACTAATAAAATCCATCAACTCTCTCTGTACAGAACTGTGAACTTCATCTAAATTCCTACCACATTTTTGGATGAGTTATAATGGGAACTGAATTAATTAGGCATCTGAGTATAAATAATGGAAATGGTTTTTGTGTTTTCAAGTTCATGCAATTCAAATGTGTTAGGAACTTTTCACGTCCTCTGGTGAACTTGTTTGCACATTGTGTATATGCAGTGTTAGTGAAAGCTGGATAATAATAAAAAATCATGAAAAAGAAATTCACAGTGAATAAATAGAAAGATCATAATCAAAGTTTTAAATACAAGAAAAAAAAGACATGTGAAAACTCCAAGCTGTTAATTATAACTCACCATAGCCTGAAATGCCAAAAAGAAAGAATACAGCATTATTACATAGCAATTTAATTATTTCTTCTGTCAGCAAAGTATGTACATTCTGCGCAAACTGATATATTTCAAGCCAAAGTTGCCATCACACATTTAATGGACAGCTGTACAAGACCTCTTACCTGTACTTACACACAAAATGTATTTAAATACTTCGTTACTCTGGGGTTAAAGGTTAACAGTGAGAGGAGAAAGGGAGATAAAAGTGTTACACAGAGTCAATTAGTTTAGAGAGATTATTAAAGGCCTTCCAACTCTAAACACCCCATTAACTTTATTTATCTTTCAAAAAAACATCATTGTGTCTGGTGAAATAATTAGTACATTATCACTTAAAACATTGTCGTTATTGGGGATATGATTACACTCGGAGGCCATTGTAGGAAAAGTAATTAAATGACGTTCAAAAAGTACATTAAGCAAGTTATCCTACGAGGCTGGAAAACATGGTCTTTCCCTGATAATGTCAACAAAACTTCCCTGTTAACATCTACATCCACAATGGAACTGACCATAGAACACATTTTTTGGTCCCTAATATTGGTAAATGTAAAGTAAGAGCACTAAATGGAACAGCAAAGTCTGGTGGTCATATGATATTTTTTGATTGGTGTAAAATTCTGAAGGTTGTTTCTTTTGGAATTGTGTCATAATTCTAGGATATATATTTAAGAAAACTGACAGTTTTTATTTTTCATACATATCTTACATAGAAAAGACAAATATTCGAAATCAAGGAATGTTTTCAATGTTTCATGACTTATGTGACATTATACATGCATTTAGCTTTACCGTTATCCACAACACAGTGTATGAAGAGTCAAACAATAATCTAATTTTACTTGTTACACGCAATATGATTGGTTCATTACACTTTATCAACATGCTTGATAACGTATAAACAAAGTTGCCCTTTAGTTCCGCTATATGACGTTATAGGAATGATGTCACAATACGTTTGGCCGTTCAGTTTCCATTTTGTTGCTATGGTGATATTGGCCCGCATCATATAAAATTGATATTTTCTTTAGAATTATCCATCAAATAATATCAAGCGCGGTTTACTAAATTAAATTTTAAGGAATGAAAGTAATTTTCATTTGTTTTATATGATATAAAGTAAGTTGGGACAGTTTACGCATTTCCGGTTTATAATGTGTAAACTGCCCCAACTTACTTTATATCGTATAAAACAAATAAAAATTACTTTCATTCCATTACTGTGTTCAATGTAAGTGATTGTGAACTGAATAAAATTCAGCAATATAGTTGTTACTGTTATAAAGTCTTTTTTCTTTCTTTTTTGTCAGCATGAACAACTGAATAGTTTGGGTTTTTCCAAATGTATTGGTTGAAACAGGGTCTGTAAGACATTATCACTTTAATGAATTTTATCTAGGGTTAAAGTAATGAATGTATAATATGTTTGGACCAATGAAATCAGTATTGTAGGTGCTACAGTTATAACATCCTGCACAGTTGTGCTCAGAAGCTGAGGACATAAATCAGTCTTAAATTTTCCCGAATTCCGTAACTCGTCAACAGAGGCCAGCATTTTCTTTCACTTTTCAAAGAGATGTTTTTTTTAAAAGCCAAGATGTTGTCCAGCCATGTTTTATTAATGATTTATTGGGTTTTGTAGTGTTTAAAGTTTATTTTTTGGTTTGAACAAATGTGTTAAATGGCTGCAAAGGCTTTCTTTAATGAGAAAAACTTAAAAATCAATATTAATCATTTGTGACAGCGAAAGTATTAATCAAGTACATTTCAGTAAATTTTATAAAAAATATTTGATAGTATACAGGAATGGTTTTAAATTTAGCTTTGAACAAGTTAATACGATGCTCTTGTGTCTTTTCATTAAAAACTCAAATTCTATGAAGTGGAGTGGAAGACCTTGGAAAAAAGTAGTCAAATATAAGTGATTGATAGTATCTGTGAAAAATCAATAAAATGCATGGTTCATTTGTTCTGCAATTAAATTAACGTTTAATCTGTTCCAGTTTCAGACCCCGATCAATAGAAAAATCATTACGAGTAAAAAAAACACCTTTATAAACAGTATATAGCCTGGGTATGTTACAAAACACCCAGTCCACAAGAAGATCGCTAGCTATGAAGTTTTACTCCTACGGTTCTTTTCTGATGCAGAGCAGGTATTTTCCCCCACCTGTAGTATAACCCATAGAACATCTGCTTCAGTTTTTGTTCTCACTAAGTTTCAATTTCAAGAACCTGAATGTGAGCAAAATATCCTAGAATCTGGACTCAAAAGCCCTTGGGATTAATTTGACCACATTCCAAGCTACACAAGTTCCTAAAATAAACTGTCCCAAGAGTACTTGTTGTTCTTTTAATCAGATGCTCTATCAAGACATAAAATATAATCCCTAGATACACGATACCATGTTCAGATCCCCTCTCAGGAAACGGCATCCAAGCCACTGTGTTATACAAAAAATGCCTCACAAATCCGGGATTAATGCTGCTTGCCGGGCACTTCCTGAATATTGATTCGGTTGTCTACTGGTCATCAGAAGTGTTTTGTCCTATCAATTTAAGCTATTTTTAGCTGTGGTTTTTTCCCCATTATGGATAGAAAATGCTACAATCCTTGATCTATACGAGGAAATGACTACATGTATACCCTTACATAGCTGACAGGTGCTCTTGGTGCCCCCTATTTATCAATTTGCGGTATGGTTTTTACACTATGAATGAAACAACAGAGCATTTCTACAAAATTAGATCTGTCCAGAAATCCTAGTCAAGAAAGAGTGGGTCTTTTTGACAATCTTGCTTAATTCCTTATTTGTGAATTGACAACAAATTCTGACTCTTTTCATTTAATACATATTCTGCACACCAATGTCCTTATTGATTTGATTTTTATCATGGATATAAAAAGGTTTGACATTTCCTTTTAAGATGTCTATTTTTGTATTTATTGCACAAGTCTGTCAATATGATTATAGCAATCTTTCAGTAACTGTTTCCATGGCAATTTTTCCATTACTAGATTTTTATTTCTAAGAACATGCTTTGTAAATCTAGATTCTAATTTCCATAGAGATGTCAATGTAGTTCCTATGAAGATAAAATTCACTTTAGTTGAAGAAAAACATATTCAAATATCCCTTAGAATTTGCATGCAGAAAAAAGGTTAATGGGCCACAATGCTCACCAAAGTAGCCTTAGTCCTGCTGATCTTCAGAAAATTTTAAAAAGAATCCCCTGTGGGGAACCAAGTTAGAATAGGTCCTCAGTACCCCTTGCTTGTCGTAAGAGGCGACTAAAAGGGGGCGGTCCTTCGGATGAGACTGTAAAAACCGGGGCCCCGTGTCACAGCAGGTGTGGCACGATAAAGATCCCTCCCTGCTCAATGGTCATAAGCACTGAGCATAGGTCTAAATTTTGCACAATTAATCACCCCCCCCCCCTTTAGAAGCTTCTATATTCCCATGTAAAACTGTGACCTCATATTGAAAGGTGAAGATAAAGAACAGAGATCAATCTCATAACTCCTATAACACCGGATAAAATGTTACAAGTTTACAGAACCGGATAAAATGTTATAAGTTTACAGAACTGGATAAAATGTTATAAGTTTACAGAACCGGATAAAATGTAAGTTTACAGAACCGGATAAAATGTTATAAGTTTACAGATGGACACCGGATAAAATGTTATAAGTTTACAGAACCAGATAAAATGTTGTAAATTTAATGATGGACACTGGATAAAATGTTATAAGTTTACAGATGGACACCAGATAAAATGTTATAAGTTTACAGATGGACACTGGATAAAATGTTACAAGTTTACAGAACCGGATAAAATGTTGTAAATTTACAGATGGACACCAGATAAAATGTTATAAGTTTACAGAACCGGATAAAATGTTATAAGTTTACAGATAGACACCGGATGAAATGTTATAAGTTTACAGAGCCGGATAAAATGTTATAAGTTTACAGAACCGGATAAAATGTTATAAGTTTACAGATGGACACCGGATAAAATGTATCAGAACAGTTCACTTCAGGTTTCTCCTCACGTTGAAAATCAAACAAACAAAGCATACTAACAGAAGTTGGAAGTTCCTTTAGACCACAATACATGCATTATATAAAAACTACGATAAACTATCACAAGGCTATTAGTTCAATAAATGTCCCAGACCTCCATGCTCCGTGCATCACAAATGTAAACTTTTCTGTTTCACAATGCAAACATATTCAAATAAGGCCGTCCAAGTAGCGATATGAGAATATCAACGTTTACATAGAACCTGAATCATAATGAAAAAACAAAACAAACAATCCACCTTCAAACTCTGTGTGGGAGTGTCATAAAAAAACGGAAGGCTAAAAGATACTCCATGACTCTCCAATAAAAACAATGATCCAATGACCCATCAGTATACATGTATCTGTGTGTGCTGGGCCACAGGAGACTGGAAGTCTACGTATCAGAATTCTGTTATTTCAGCTTAAAAGCTATCCACTTTTGTTCACTATCATGCTTGATAGAGGGTACATTTTAGAAATGCATATGTTTGGTGCAAAAGTCTCACTTAGTTGGATAATGCAGAGAATTTAAAGATAAAGAAGGGGGAGAAATTGGACAAAGTTTGTTAGCAACAACGGGAGTTACAGAGAGATTTGTGTCTAAACCACTGGATATACAGTGCCACTTATACCACACCTTCTACAGAACTAGGACAGGGCTCTCAGCGAGCTGAAATAAAGAGGCACTTAGTTGGCAAAACTTAACAAGGCATCTATAATCACTCAGTACTACAAGAGAGACTAACTCTCTCACATAAAAGCAGTAAAACAAGATTTGCCTATTTTGCATCCATATAACAGAGACAATTCACTGGTTTGTACGTACTGAACCGAATCTGTGCATCATCAAATAGGCTTCAGCAGTGGGGTTCATTCCTAGGTTATCCAACTTCCAACCAATCAGCTGTCAAAATACAAAAACATTCTGATCAATTCAACCAATCAGCTGACAAAATACAAAAACATTCTGATCAACTCGACCAATCAGCTGACAAAATACAAAAACATTCTGATCTACTCAATCAATCAGCTGACAAAATACAAAAACATTCTGATCAACTCAACCAATCAGCCGACATTTTTATGAACTCAACTTATATCCTCCCAAGTTCATCATTATGTTTAATACATTCTTAATCTCTGCTATGGACTACTTTGATTTCAATAGGTTTGACTGAGTGACATACATATTTTTGGTAATGATCAAGCAGTGGCATAAGTTTCCCAGTGCATGGTGTTCTACAAATTAATTCAGTGCTTGTGCCTTTCACCCTTGTGTGTATCTCTGTTACTGTTACTTGTTTGAGTTGTCTTACTCTGTGTGTATCCCTGTTACTGTTACTTGTCTGAGCTGTCTTACTCTGTGTGTATCTCTGTTACTTGTCTGAGCTGTCTTACTCTGTGTGTATCTCTGTTACTGTTACTTGTCTGAGCTGTCTTACTCTGTGTGTATCTCTGTTACTTGTCTGAGCTGTCTTACTCTGTGTGTATCTCTGTTACTTGTCTGAGATGTCTTACTCTGTGTGTATCTCTGTTGCTGTTACTTGTCTGAGTTGTCTTACTCTGTGTGTATCTCTGTTACTTGTCTGAGCTGTCTTACTCTGTGTGTATCTCTGTTACTGTTACTTGTCTGAGCTGTCTTACTCTGTGTGTATCTCTGTTACTGGTCTGAGTTGTCTTACTCTGTGTGTATCTCTGTTGCTGTTACTTGTCTGAGTTGTCTTACTCTGTGTGTATCTCTGTTACTTGTCTGAGTTGTCTTACTCTGTGTGTATCTCTGTTGCTGTTACTTGTCTGAGTTGTCTTACTCTGTGTGTATCTCTGTTACTTGTCTGAGCTGTCTTACTCTGTGTGTATCTCTGTTACTGTTACTTGTCTGAGTTGTCTTACTCTGTGTGTATCTCTGTTACTTGTCTGAGCTGTCTTACTCTGTGTGTATCTCTGTTACTTGTCTGAGTTGTCTTACTCTGTGTGTATCTCTGTTGCTGTTACTTGTCTGAGCTGTCTTACTCTGTGTGTATCTCTGTTACTTGTCTGAGTTGTCTTACTCTGTGTGTATCTCTGTTACTTGTCTGAGCTGTCTTACTCTGTGTGTATCTCTGTTACTGTTACTTGTCTGAGTTGTCTTACTCTGTGTGTATCTCTGTTACTTGTCTGAGCTGTCTTACTCTGTGTGTATCTCTGTTACTTGTCTGAGCTGTCTTACTCTGTGTGTATCTCTGTTGCTGTTACTTGTCTGAGCTGTCTTACTCTGTGTGTATCTCTGTTACTTGTCTGAGCTGTCTTACTCTGTGTGTATCTCTGTTACTTGTCTGAGCTGTCTTACTCTGTGTGTATCTCTGTTACTTGTCTGAGCTGTCTTACTCTGTGTGTATCTCTGTTGCTGTTACTTGTCTGAGCTGTCTTACTCTGTGTGTATCTCTGTTACTTGTCTGAGCTGTCTTACTCTGTGTGTATCTCTGTTGCTGTTACTTGTCTGAGCTGTCTTACTCTGTGTGTATCTCTGTTACTTGTCTGAGCTGTCTTACTCTGTGTGTATCTCTGTTACTTGTCTGAGCTGTCTTACTCTGTGTGTATCTCTGTTACTTGTCTGAGCTGTCTTACTCTGTGTGTATCTCTGTTACTGTTACTTGTCTGAGTTGTCTTACTCTGTGTGTATCTCTGTTACTTGTCTGAGCTGTCTTACTCTGTGTGTATCTCTGTTACTTGTCTGAGCTGTCTTACTCTGTGTGTATCCCTGTTACTGTTACTTGTCTGAGCTGTCTTACTCAGTGTGTATCTCTGTTACTTGTCTGAGCTGTCTTACTCTGTGTGTATCTCTGTTGCTGTTACTTGTCTGAGCTGTCTTACTCTGTGTGTATCTCTGTTACTTGTCTGAGCTGTCTTACTCTGTGTGTATCTCTGTTGCTGTTATTTGTCTGAGCTGTCTTACTCTGTCTGTTTGGGTATTTTAACTGTGTTACCTATCTTTATCAACTCAACCATTTGTTACCACTCTATGTCCTTCTTTCTATCATGTTACCTATGTGGAAAAGTTTCTGTTGTTTGACTTTCTACTAAATGGTGTATCCTTGATGTTGCCAAATGTTTTATATCAACGTTAGATGATCGATGTTAGAGATTACTTTCATTTTATGTACACAAGTCTACTTTCACTTTACAACCAAATTTCACTTTCTGTTTACACAACTCTACTTTCACTTTTTCTCTGTGTTGACTAGTGTCTAACCTTGTCCTTCAGTCCTTCCATGATGCCAGCAGTTGTCCCGGTGCAGTGGATTAGACAGACACCCAACACTCGTGTGGGATGGGCCATCTGTAAATTCACAACAAAATTAAATTAGACACACACCCAAAAATTTGTGTGAAATACTAGGCCATGTGTAACATCATTGTGGACTGGCCACACCCCTAATACTCATGTGCTCGGTCTAGGCCATTTGTAAAATTTCACAAAAATGGATTAAACACTGCAAAAATTATTCTGATCAGGGTCATCTGCAACACATTAAAAGCATTGGAGTGGTCACATACATCTTATAAAGCGCTGGATCAAACAACCATTTAGACAAAGTTTCAATAACATCTTATATGCCAATTTTTAGAGTATCTGTCTCCTGCCTCAACTTATATCCATTTGATTTGTACTTTTACAAAAGGGAAAGACACTCAACAGACTCTTGTTGCAAAGTTTCACTGCTAAAACACAATATTAAAGATATCAAAGTTTCACTGCTAAAACACAATATTAAAGATATCAAAGTTTCACTGCTAAAACACAATATTAAAGATATCAAAGTTTCACTGCTAAAACACAATATTAAAGATATCAAAGTTTCACTGCTAAAACACAATATTAAAGATATCAAAGTTTCACTGTTAAAACACAACATTAAAGATATCAAAGTTTCACTGTTAAAACACAATATTAAAGATATCAAAGTTTCACTGCTAAAACACAATATTAAAGATATCAAAGTTTCACTGTTAAAACACAACATTAAAGATATCAAAGTTTCACTGCTAAAACACAATATTAAAGATATCAAAGTTTCACTGCTAAAACACAATATTAAAGATATCAAAGTTTCACTGCTAAAACACAATATTAAAGATATCAAAGTTTCACTCTAAAACACATTAAAGATATCAAAGTTTCACTGCTAAAACACAATATTAAAGACACCATGCAGAGATCATTTCTTTTAACTTGTGCAAGTTGATAAAATTGACCTTTGACCTAAAAAATATATTAGGGGTCATCCCCTTGTGATGGATCAAGGGTTCATTGATTTCTTTGTTATAGTTGATATAGTATTAAAGTAAATATGCAGATCATTTCTATTCCAAGGTATTTTTCCTTTTAAACTACATTGCAAGCTTTATGCTCTAATCTATAGTAAAACAGAGTACTCCTGTCCTCTCCCTCCACCACAAATAAAGGAGTATTAATTAGAACCAGTCAAAACCAGTATTGAGTAGACTGAACCAGTTCTTACTGGTCTACCAATTTTACATGCATGTACAGTGCAGAGCAATTGTCAAACATGAATGAAAGCATTTCTTGAGAAAATGTAAATATAAGCATTAAATGATTTAGCATCATAATATATATATTTTTAAATTTATTGTGCAAATAACATGAATGACTATGCATGATATGCAGACATGTTATATACAGTGCTGTGTTATTAGCGCAACAAATACCAAAATGACAATCATTCGGTCTCTAATGTACCCTGGTGACCTTGGTCTTTAAAAACCAATGAGGTCCTCTATTTCAGTGAGCAAGTGAGGTTTCATTGTTTAAGCTTACAAGTATTGGAGATAACAATGAGGTCCTTTATTTCAGTGAGCAATTGGGGTTTCATTGCTTAAGCTTACAAGTATTGGAGATAACAATGAGGTCCTCTATTTCAGTGAGCAAGTGAGGTTTCATTGTTTAAGTTTACAAGTATTGGAGATAACAATGAGGTCCTCTATTTCAGTGAGCAAGTGAGGTTTCATTGTTTAAGCTTATAAGTATTGGAGATAACAATGAAGTCCTCAATTTCAGTCAGCAAGTGAGGTTTCATTGTTTAAGCTTATAAGTATTGGAGATAACAATGAAGTCCTCAATTTCAGTCAGCATATGAAGTTTCATTACTTAAGCATAAGTATTGGAGATATTGGCCACTGACCATTAGTTACCATATGTGACAGGGTGACCTTGAATTTGACCTCTGGACCTAAAAAAATTGAGGTTATTTATAAATCATCTCAAGACAGTACACAACTCTGCCTTATCTAACCTTTCTAAATTTGGTTGGCATTTTACAAGTGGGAAATGAAACCAACAGACCTTTACATTACAAATGGTTATTAATGAGGAGAATCAAATTATATCCCTCTGGTGAATTTAACAGGAACATCAGAGTACAAAAATTACACAATAATGTTTAATGAAACAAAAAAAAAAAAAAAACCAAAAAACTAAACCGCTGTCAAAATCCTATAAAGTAGCCTTTCTCACGACTATTAACTTCTACAGGCAGAGCAGATAAATCGTCATTAAGTAAACCATTGACATAGAAATCCTATATCAGGTAATGTCTCCATAATTAATTACCACTGGAAAGCTGAAAATCAATGAAAAATGACTGGGAATAGATTCTGAAGCTTCTTGTTCAAACGTCATATCATCTGACAGCCCCATTCAGTACAGAGCAGATAATGAGATAATTATGCGTAAATATCACGACTTCATTACTAAGTCAGTTACCCTGTGTACTATGGTGCTATATGCCTTTTCATCCATTGCCATTACGGGAGACAATATGGTTATTTATATACGTAGTTTATTAGACTAGACAGGAAAAACTGTGAAATCTAATTAACAATGTATTCTTTACACACTTGGGATCTTATTCCTTACATCTTTAGTCAACTAGTGAACAGCACATCAGTAATTCTCATTAGGGAGTATAGAAGCCTGCAGTTTGTAAGTCCTTCTGCCATCACGGTCATCATCTTGAATTTATTCCAGCTTGCCCGACGTTTTCTGATGCATGCCTACATGGAAACTTCACTGAACAATTTGACACCATCCTTATTGTGTGTTGTGTGCCATCATAGGGGACGGTGTCGTTATTGACTGTTTGGAATCAGCCCCATGATGCAAGTTCTCATGTCGTGGACTATGCCATGATAACATCATGAAGACTTTCACAGAGGTCAAATATCAATGAATCTGGTTATCATTCACAAGGCCAACCTTTCATAAAAATCCCATTCAAAAACAAACTACAGGAAAAAAATACCACACTAACAAACAAATGGACATAGAGAAAAATAGAACAAGAGACAAACACAGTGACAGACAGACACACTGACAGACAGACACACTGCCAGACAAACACACTGTCAGACAGACTGCCAGACAAACACTAAGAGACAAACACACTGACAGACAGACACACTGACAAACACATTGATAAACACACTGCCAGACAGACAGACATACACAATGACAGACAAACACACTGACAGACAAACACACTAACAGATGAACACACTGACAAACGGACACACTGCCAGACAAACACACTGACAGACAGACACACTAACAAACACACTGCCAGACAAACACACTGCCAGACAAACACACTGACAGACAAACACACTGACAGACAGACACAGTGACAGACAGACACAGTGACAGACAAACACACTGCCAGACAAACACACTAACAAACACACTGCCAGACAAACACACTGCCAGACAAACACACTGACAGACAGACACAGTGACAGACAGACACAGTGACAGACAAACACACTGCCAGACAAACACACTAACAAACACACTGCCAGACAAACACACTGCCAGACAAACACACTGCCAGACAAAAACACTAACAGACAGACACACTGACAGATGAACACACTGACAAACGGACACACTGATAGACAAACACATTGACAGACAGACACACTGCCAGACAGACACACTGCCAGACAAAAACACTAACAGACAGACAGACTGACAGATGAACACACTGACAAACGGACACAGTGACAGACAGACACACTGATAGACAAACACATTGACAGACAGACTGACAGACAAACACTAAGAGACAGACACACTGACAGACAGACACACACACTGACAAACACATTGATAGATAAACACACTGACAGACAGACAGACATACACAATGACAGACAGACACACTGACAGACGAACACACTGACAGATGAACACAATGACAAACGGAGCAAGAGAAAACCAGAACAAGAGACAACCAAACACACATTACTAAACAAACAGCAGAGCCTGAGTTTATACGTATAAATCACGCTGTTACAAGAAATTAAGTGTATATATTTACAGTGGAACTTTGGTATCTATAACACTGATATCTCGAATACCATGGATATGTCGAAGTGATTCAGAAGTCCCAACCACTTATTCTTTAAGTATTTCACCCTTGATATCTCAAATCCTCGGATATCTCGACATTTTTTTCTCAGTCCCATTGAGATAACGAGGTTTGACTGTATATATAAACTAAAGCTGTGATGAATATACATACGGCAAATCTGGCGAGAACATTGGCTCCAGCCCCCTCTCCAAGTCCAACCACCTGCTTAATACTGTAAAACAGTCAAAAGGAATCGCTGTATCATATTGATGATTAGAATCTTTTTTAATAAATATCAATGAATCTGGTTATCATCATAAATTCAATAATCTTTATATTTTTCACTGTAAACCAACTCGTATTCACGCGTGAAAGAAACACTTTCTGCACTCATTTGTGAATATAACTAGACATGAACTTATTAACCATTAATATTTGTTTTACAGTCCTTCAAGCACAGATTAAATTCAGTGCATACGTACTCAAGTCGATCCAGTACACATACAAGATCTTCTCCCAGACTCTGCATACTGGGAAAGCTGTAACTAAAATAAAATTCACAAAGTTAATCCAGCTATACTAAAAATATCCGACTCAATCATTTGTCAGTCATCACAGTAGATTGAAGATATACAGATTTTCTGTATATTAGAAATATCAAACCATTATCTTCACTTCATCTCATAATTATAAATGATAATTAGCCTTCCAAAGTAGTGTGGTTCAGATCTTTAAAATAACCAAAATGTTTCTCGAGATTTCTCCTGCTCTGTATCATGTAGTAGTGACATCAGCAAGAGAAAGAGGGTTCTATTTTCATTTTCATTTTAATGAACGAGTATTGTGGTTTGGCTTTAAGAGCACAAGAACAAAGACCTATCTCGAGTCCTTATTTCATCAGATCTTTCAAAGTCTTTAGAATTTATCGATGACTGAAGCATTTGTGAGGAGAGAGAGAGAGAGAGAGAGAGAGAGAGAGTGTGAGTGTGTGTGTGTTTGTGTTATATTCTGCATTTTGCTATGAAAATATTTAATTTAAAAAAGGGCTAAAACAACAGCTGCAGTCCCCCTTTTCAGGCATTTTGTTTCTAGGTATTGAAAATTAAAATCTAACAGATTAAATTTGAGATAGATGGGGAAGGGGGGTGTTCAGCAAACTTGGTTGACTGTCAGACATAGCTTAAGCAAACACAGTAATATTGACTGCCATTACAATAATGGCTTAGTCTGTGGTTATAATCCGAGTTCATATCCATACCTTAACCCCCCCCCCCCCCAGGCCCCTGCAAAAAGAAAATCCTGCAGTCAAAAGCATATTTTGATAAACATAAAACAAATCCGATTTCTTTATATTTATTATATAATATCTAATGATATTATTTCTACACATCTTGTCTTTTAATCACAATTTTGAATATTACTTTTTGTGATTGGTTTTGTGATATGTGCTCGGTGTTAATGCTTTTGAGATTGTTTTAAATGATTATTTGTGTACATATAATTGTACGTATCAACTGGCAGAATAGTGCCTGCACTGACCAGGTCACCTTGAAATATCCCAAGATTCCCAGTGCTAGCCTGGATTGTAGCTAGAATCAACTCAGATATCAGGGAAATTAATTCCTGACAACACACGAGGGAAATCAATCCCTGAAAAGCATGAAGGGGGAATAATCCCCGAGAAACAAGTTTAAAAACATAATCCCCTGTCATACATAAGGGGAGGTAATCCTTGTAAAGCACATTGAAGAGTTGCTATTGATTCTGCAGTCATAAACCGTATTGCTGAATTGTTTTAAATGGAAGTTGTATTCCACCATTTTAATGAGTTTACAATGATTAAGTATGATCTATAAATTTATCATATGATAATATGTGCTTTATCATATTGTAGTATAATATATATAAATGTAGTATATATAGGAAAGAGGAGAAAATCTTTGGCTGGACTGGGAATCGAACCTGGGACCCCTGCATTACTAGTCAGGTGCTCTAACCACTGAGCTATCCAGGCCAATATCCACAGTCTGTATAGCCCTCATTACTACATTCCTACCTCCCTAATCAGTCTTCGCCCTCGAAGACACACAACCCAGATTCTTTTTGCCCCTGACAGGACTTTCACCTGCAAGACCAGGGGTGGTCAATGGCACCAAATGTAGAATATATAGGAGAGAGGAGAAAATCTTTGGCTGGACCGGGAATCGAACCCGGGACCCCTGCATTACTAGTCAGGTGCTCTAACCACTGAGCTATCCAGGCTGATATCCACAGTCCTTATAAGCCCAAATTACTACAATATCAATACAAAAATAAAAGGCTCTCATAATATAAATGACTGGTGGTTGTAAGTCTGTAGCGCTTAGGGTGTTATCTTCACAACCGAGAGGCCCGGATTAATGCCAGCATCATGTCAAAACCCAGACGTTTAACGTTGGTAGTGCCTGTTCCTTCACCAAGAGCCCAACATTAAAAGTGAAAGTGAAAGTAACATATCTCTCAGATATGACCTTATAACTGGAGGTCCCATGTCACAGAGAAAGAAGAAAACCAAGCTCACGGCTACATACCAGCTTTGTGGAACTTCACCTATAATAGCTGATGATGTCTTCACACGTGTGAAGAATTCTCCAATGGGACACAATAAAACATATAAATAAATGTAAGCATACACTCATTTAGCTCAATGATGGCAATTCTAAAATTAGATTGCTTCAAAAAAATATCACTTATGGTGACTGTGTTTGCCGTCATTCTGGAGAAAAATAAATTTGTTTACAGACATGTTGACAAAAAATATATTTGTTTCCAGACATGATGACAAAATATATATTTGTTTCCAAAGGTAATGACAGACACAGGATATATACCACAACAGCTCACAATGGCTGTCCAGGAGAGCTGGATGTGTTAAGTGAATCGTAGTATTAGATAGTCATTGGGGTTTTCACTTGTGCCGTAAAACACCAAGTTCCATTAGACATAAGTTCAAGATTTAATTATTCAATATCATTTTTCTTGTCTGAAATTCCAATGTAATTCCTACTAGGAGATATAAGAGAACATTTACTAAGAAATAAAGAAAACACTTGAAGTTTCATGTAAATCGTGACCTTGAATGTGAAGTTCATCAGCAGTCTTTAATAAAACTTTGTAATCAAGCCGTATATGATTTAGGGATTTAAATTATTCCAACCTCGGAAGGCGTTAGTCAAGATAAATTACATAAATTATCATTTTGGACAGTCATCAATCATGTAAAATCCATGCATAAAGTTTCAACAACAAACTTGCGATGCATAGACTACACAGTAAATGTTCCGTAGGGTACAGATAGCCAGAATATTCATCTTGCAGTTTTGATGCAATTAATCGTCACACACGATGCACATGCATTATACAAGCAGACATTTTTTTTTAAATAAGCAAGTACAAACAAGAATAATGCTGCCAGTTTCCGAGTCAATATTCACCACCAAAAACCAAAGTAATCAAGACGATTGGATATGGATCAGGTCGTAGCAGAACAAATCAATGTATTGCGCAAGACGTGTCATATGGTTTATCAATTGCTGCACGAGAATTCTATTTTCTTATGTCAATAATGAAAGGTTCAGGCTTTAACCTTGAGTTCCTTAGGTCTTTAAACATTTTTTAAAAATCACTATTTCAGTCTTTTGTGCAGTATGCTATCATGATTCTGCTTGAATTACCAGTGCTTGCAGTTTTTGTATAAGGCGATTCCACTCGGTATAGCCAGTCTTCTGTAGGAACCAAAAGCTGGTCAGACTTATTATAACAGGGTCTCCTTTGTCTTTGAACTGTTGTTGTTAATCACAGAAATTCTAAATTTAAATGAGAAATGAGAAGTGCTACATCAGGAAAAAGAACCGGTATGTGAACTTAATGTAAAGCCCCCTGCAGGTGTTATTGTAAAGAGCTCCGATCTCATTAAGAATGCCATTACATCCACGTGATAATGAATGAGCTAAAACATTATACACCTATAGAAGTGAAGCTGTCCTAAAATTACAATACTCAGTGGGGCTTAATAAGCCACATGCTTACATTCACTGAGAATTAATATTCTAATATATTTCCCCAATTACAACAAGGTGTACTCCCCTCCCCCCAATGATAAAATATTTCCTGGAGAAGTCGCGATCCTGTCAGTGAATGTGCAATGAGTGTACACCTTTTTACTATCATAATGGAGGCTATTTAACACTGAAAGAACTGAGCTCATTAAGTAGTCTAAATTGCATTCTGACACCCTAATTTTAAATTAGTACATATCAGAAGATATAGGAATTTGTTCATTTACACTGTAGCGGGTTGTAATTTTTATGTGAAATTTTTATATGCATCATAATTTCATGTGTTTCTCATCATTGTCTTTCAAACATCCAAAATTTGTCATTATTTTAAGTTATCTTGCTTTAGATTGGCCAGTGTTGGTCAACACATGTGGCCCAAAATTTCAATTTAAAAAATTGCAAAATTGAAATTTTAATAGTTTTCAAACAAAACGTATCATGTCACCAACACTATGAAAACATCATGTTCAAATAAAGCAGCGGTGAAAAAAAATGTTACTTCTCATTTTTGTTTCACTTTATTTCAACATGGAAATGACTAAATTCCAGAGAAACCAGAGGATATAAAATCCAGGGTTGCAAATAACTGTTATTGCACTATAGTCTTTTCTTGTCCAGCCACATTGCGGTGAACAAGGACCGAAACCGAGACTAACCATGCACAAGGACAACAGTCACATGACATAGATAAACACCCCAGAGTAAAGCACAGAAACAAGAATACACAAACAGCGTTACAAGACTGACAAAAACGGCTCCTGTACACCGCGGTACTTAACAGTGTGGTATACAGACATACTATTAAACTTTCATTCCGTTTCATAAGAAATGCCGACAATTTCTGTGGAAGAGTAGGATGACGACTTTTAAAGTTAATCAGATTTAATTCACATCATCCCTGATCTGTATCAATTCTATAACAAATTGTTCTGTACATTGCAAATAAGAATTTTCACTTTGACTTCTTTTCTCTCCTCATCTCTCTTGTTTAGCAGGAAAGGGGGGTGGGGGGGTGGTGGTGTTGTGTTACTATTTTTGAACGAGAATTAAAAACATCCACATCGTAAAGAACTTCACTGAAACAATGCCACAACTGCACACAACATGAATCACAAAATAAGATAGACACAACCAGAGATTAAATAAGTACAGATAATCATAACAGCTACTATTATCTAGGACGCTTGTAGCAGATGCACTATATTTAGATTGACAGTCAGGGGTGGATTTATATATACTTGACTGCTGTTAATCGACTTTGTCGCTAAAATCTATTCAAAGGCAACAACATAGAAGACATCGCCTTAAGCAGAATCTATCACAGGGCACCTACATCCTGAAAACAACGTGTGACTTCCTCTCAGGTGTGTTATGTGTTTACGACTGAAATGTTAATGCTGTTAACAGTACCAATAGTACATGCCCTACAAACTGAGATCCACCCCTGCAAAATGACAATATTGATCATGGCAAGCATACTGACAATATTCCCCTCACTTGTGGGTATTACCAAATAGAAATCCCTGAGCCTCGTTTTGGAGGGCGCCTATTTATAAAGAGAAAAATGTAATAAAATATAAAGTCTTAAACAACATCTCAAAATGAACTCCGACACAGAAATATGCATTTCAACTTTCACAAAAATTACTTTTAAAAACAATGTGAAACTCTAAAAAAAAAAATGTGATTTAACTTTCACAAAAATTATCACATCTTCCAAAATCACATCAAATACTGAAATACATGTGATTTAAAAGTTTGCCAACAGTGAAATATTTATGATCCCATAAATCAAGTCCTAAAAGAAAATTCACCACTATCATACATCTTAAAACAGAGACGAATTCTGAAATATGTGATAAACTGAAGTTGAACTCTGAAATATGTGATAAAATGAGGTATGTGATAAACTGAATTTGAACTCTGAAATATGTGATAAACTAAAGTCGAACTTTGAAATATGTGTAATATACAGAAGTTTAATTTAGCGAGATTCAGAAATAAAATGACTCGTTTTTATTTTTATGTTGCTGAAATGCATGTAATTTAAAAGTCTCTTAATAATCAACAGTCCACTCACAAATTGATGTTCTCGCGGTTTAACATCCACGAATCATTTTGTGATATTTAACACTGGTGTAAAGTAAAGGATCAACTGTATGTAATAGGCCTATGTTGGGAAATAATAATTTAATCCTCCTAGACTATGCATGATGGTAAAATAAGAACAAATTAAAGTATCCCTCATTTATGTTTCCAGATGAATGACAAAGTGGGGGAAAAAACTTGGCTTTCGGGGGGTGGGAGGTGGAGATGGGGGGGGGGGGGGGGGGGGGGGTCTCAAAATAAAGTTTTTCCCCTTGCTGTTAATAAAACAAGATGACATTAATAATAGAACCTGACTTATGATATTTGATAAATGGCTACACAGTGCATATATTTTATGAGTCTCATCCATCAGTTTCTACTTGTGAATGATTCAAAATCCTAACACAAGGGACTCAGGTTTCTTCATCAAACTTATTGAATTAATCGTAAATACCTCTGGTTACAAATGGTAGCCATCTCCAGCGTGTTTATGGAGATATATAGCCACCATATTGATTCTTCAATCATTCTCCCATAAAGAAAAACAAATTAAGATGAGATGAATCATGCTTCCAATCCAGGAAAAGCGAGCTCCTGGTCTTTGACTTTGAAAATTAATGATAATTTACAAATTGATGATGATTAAATATCAAAAAATGGATTTTCTATAATGATATAGCAGATCGAGATTATAAATCAGAAACACAAAATGGTGTCATCAGATCAGAAAAGGTTTCAACTTTTTTTTCGTTTGCTTTGTATTCACGTTTTTCACATTTCATTCTGCGTAACGTTCGTTAAGTTCAATGCAATGTTGATCTCAGTCTACATTAAAATCAACAAGATTTTAAACTGCAGTGAAAATACCACTACATATGCAGCAAGAATGCAGTATCTTGGGCTTTGGAATTAAATAGTAATGAAAATATACTACGGCCAGAAATTCATTTTAAAATCAATGTGTTCAATAAACTTTAAAGCACAAACTAGGACGGTTCCTAGGAATGTTTCAAGGAACATGTGTGACCGGCAGAACCAGAGTTCTCACAAGTCACCTGGTTACAACTTTTTGTATAATTGCCCATTTTATTTTTTTTTAATTCACGATAATCTATAAATTACAACAAAAGAATACAGTCTATAAAACCATTCATGGTTCAAAAAGCAAAGGGAAGTTTCCTGCATATAACTTCCCACAAACACATAATCAATTTCCTGTTAAACTGTTTTTTTTTACTGGTACGGTAGTTTCTACTAGAACAGGCTTTTTTAAATGAATAATTCTGTGATATTTCCTTCTATGACATTGCTACATAGAGCACTGGTATTAAACTGATGATAGTAACGATCATTACTATCATCCCAAGATGGTGGAAGGAAATTCCAGAAAGACCACATTTACTTATTATATCTATTTGTATTGTTTATTTGCGAATGATATGTAGGTAAGAAATATACACTAGCAATAATTACGATCAGGTGTTATTTTATCTTTTATACGGCTCATATGAACAGAAAATTCATCGTTGAAAAAACAGCGAGGATGATAGTAACGGAAGTTTTACGTTACTATCATCACTAATTTTCGTTACTATCATCCCCGCTGTTTTTTCAACGACGAATTTTCTGTTCATTTGATCCGTATAAAAGATAAAATAACACCTGATCGTAATTATTGCTAGTGTATGATATTTCTTACCTACATATCATTCGCAAATAAACAATACAAATAGATATAATAAGTAAACGTGATCTTTCCGGAATTTCCTTCCGACATCTTGGGATGATAGTAACAATCGTTACTATCATCAGTTTAATACCAGTGATAGAGGCAATCTCAGCCATTTCAGCTCACTGTTTAATGTGACATATTGATCTATTTATAACTGAACCTCAGGTACCCAGAGAATAATGTTGATCTATTTATAACTGTACCTCAGGTACCCCAGAGAATGATAAGAACCATACACTTATCAATAGCTCATTTTATTACAGAACAGGTTTCTAAACTATCTTGCCATATGTTCAACAGATCATAGGAAATATATGTTCTCTTTCTTAGAAATTTTGAAACATAACTTTTTGTCATACATGTATTAGCTTTATTCTGCAATGAATTGGAAAGGAAGATGAAATATTCTGCTGTGAATTACAAAACAAGATGAATATATTCTGGTATGAATTGCAAAGTACGATAAATGAAATATGCATGTCTAATGTTGGACCTTCTTGCTTGCGGACATCAAGTAAAATGATTAAATCACAAATTTGACAGTACACAGCTTATTTCCTTAAACAACATTTGTGCTATTCAGAGCATGAGGGCCCCTAGAGAGACCAGGAGAGCCACCACTGACAAAAATGACCTAATTATCTGTCATCACACTTCCTCTCCCCTGCCATCAAACACAGTGTTTAGTTTTATGTTTTACTGACACATTGAGATCAGCTACAGGTGATGACATGGAGGATTCTTTATCAGGCCATCACCTACCAGTAACACATAATGCATGGAGGATTCTTTATCAGGCCATCACCTACCAGTAACATGTAATTTGGTTTATATATGTTCTCAACGTAAAGACCAAAGCTTTTACTGCAAGTGTAGAGTGTTTTACGAATAATTAGACATTATCTATTACATAGACGTAGGACTAATTTAGCTGACATTTCTCCTTACACTTCCCTTGATGAGGTAAATGTTGTATATATACTGGTCCACTGTAATAGTTTAGTATGTAAACAAGTAATTCATTCTTTGTCTCTTTGTCATCCCTCTTTCTCTCCATTCTACTATTTACCTACTCCTCTTTCCCTCCATTTTCCCACCTATTTTCCTACTCCTCTTTCCCTCCTACCCCCTTCTTTCCCTCCATTTTCCTACCTATTTCCGTAATCCTCTTTCCCATCTATTTCCATACTCCTTTTCCCTCCATTTTCCTTACTCCTTTCCCCTTCCATTTCCACTACTATTTTCCTATTCCTTTTCCCCCATCTTTCCTTACTCCTCCCTCTCTCCATTTCCCCTTCTATTTTCCTACTCCAATTCTCCTCCTATTTCCCTACTCCTCTTTCCCTCCATTCTACCTCCTCTTTTCTTACACCTATTTCCCTCCATTTTCCCTCCTCTGTCCTTTAACTCTACCCCTCTTTCCATCCTTCCTAAGCAGACAGAATTAGGCTACAAAATATATCCACCACTACCACTATATTCTGATTTATTCAATTTTTATGAAAACTGATTAATGTTGTTTTTGTTCTTCTGTCGTACAAATAAACGCTTGTAAACTTAATACAATTTTTGCTCAAAAAGGAAGTAATCAGATTAGCTTTCCATGAAATTATATATCAATATAACTGTATTCTACAGCAAATCCACGAAATTTGATTCATGTAAAAATACAACGAAAACAAAGAAACTTTAACCTGCAGCAAAACTTCCCTAAACAAGCATAAAAATGATTCTGATACTGAAAGGGCACAAGGCTAGGCTTCTTAACATGATAATAGTTCACACTCTCTAACCACTAAAAGGGCACAAGGCTAGGCTTCTTAACATGATAATAGTTCACATTCTCTCTAACCACTGATATATATATATAAGTAATTCTTATCTCTCTCTCTCTCTCTCTATATATATATATATACACACACACACACACGCCCACACCCACAGGAGTATTATTAGAACTGTATGTAAATTTTGTTCCATCACACATTCTGGCGGGAGAATAACATTGTGTTTACATTGTGTTGTTATATTTGTCCGATATCTGGGTTATTGTACATACTCTGGCGGGAGATCGACTGCATTATCCTCCTGTCCGGGAAAATCCACATGGACAAACGCTGCTCTCTTGTTGATCTCCGCCATGGAGGGGTGCTGCAGGTAGTTGGACCACATTGTGTCTAAAATACACAAAGTACAAAAGAAAGACTTTTGTCCAATTTACTGGGAACCAGTTCTTATTCCAGAGAACTTTATTTTTGCATAAATTTGTACCAATTTTGATAACCCCACCTCCAAGGCCAATAATAAACTGTACATTGCTGACTGTCGATGTTGGTAAATTGAATTAACGAGTTGCTGGCGATATTGCCGAAAATGCAACACTTATGGAGAGCCAGTACTAGTGACAGTAACTTGAATACATTGAACATTAACCAAAATTATGTCGCATTGATAAATCCTAAGTCGATACAAAATCTCAGATATATATTCTAAAAATGCTTTTTTAAAAAAACATTCAAAATTCTAGAACTGCATGTAATCAAAAACATCAGAAAATGCTGCATCTACATATATGATAAACTTCATCGCTTTAATTTCATCTCTCGAGATTGTCAGACATTTACGTAATTTGATGGAATGTTTGAATTGGTAATACAGGTGATTGGCTCTCCTGTACTTTCAAAAAATCAATGTGACCATAGAAAAACTCAGAGATTGCAAGCTTTCATATTCAAAGGGGCATGGACACGATCTGAGCTGAAATTTTTCAAAGTTTATTTTTCCATTTTTAATGTTTAGAATGCTTAACTAAGGTATCTTTAATGGTCAGCAAAAATTTTAATGTCAGGTGTCTAGGTATATGGGAGATACGGAGCTCACATTTCTCTGTTATGTAAACAAGGCTCGTGCCCTGTTTCTGTTTATATAGGTTAAATATACTAGTAAAAGTTTGTTTAAAGTAGATTTTCAATTTTTAAGTTAATTCTTAACAGAATTAAATAGTTTCTAGCGTGTGGCAAATCTCATTTTGTTTTAAATCTGCTATTTTCTATTAAGCAATCTACATGTAAACAAAAACAAGGCATAACAAAGAATTGTGAGTACTGTATCTCACTTGTAACTCAACAACTAATAATCAAATGTTTGCTGACCATTAGAAATACTTAATAAGCTAAACATTGTAAACAATAAAAATTGGATAAATAAAATTTGATGAAAAATTTCAGCTCAAATTGGTCAAGCAATTGGCATGCTGCTACTTTGATAAGTACTGCACAATAATCTTCATTGTTGTGAGCACCTAAACATCTTCAGAGTGATATTCCAGTCTATGAAGCAAGAGAATTTTAGAAAAGTAATTTGTTTTCATGTTTTGTATTTTGTTTCATTGCTAAGAAAATGAAAGTAGAATGATGGCTTGTGGCAGTATCTAGTCACAAGTGTAATCAGTGTCATTTATTTCAAAGTAATTAAAAAAAAAGTACTCTACATCCCAACATCTAATTAATATTAAGATGTGACTATTTGTTTACCACTCACTCACAATTTCGTGTCACGTTTCCAAATCATAGCGTATGTTAATTAAAAAATTTATCTTAATTGTTGATTCCAATCCTACAGGACAATTAATTTTCTATGTACGAGATACTGTCACTTGATCTGCTCAAACATCCAATTTACAAGATGTGCATTCACTACACAAGCCATTAAATTTCCCAGGTATCGGTCATATGTCACTAAGAAAGAAACACCTGACAGACTCCTAGTGATAACAAACAGCATTCAAGTTTTATTTTACAGTGAAATTAATTTACAGAAATAGGCACAAGACATTGATTTCAGTTTGATACTGATCAAGAGTTTCGAAAAATCTGGATTTTGAGAAGAAAAATTCGGCTTAGTTTACTAAGTGAAAACAAGATGTGTGTGTAAAACACTGATACTCCCACAGCAGAGTAATTCTGGTACCCAAAGAAAGGTCACAAGGAATACACTGGTACCCAAAGAAAGGTCACAAGGAATACACTGGTACCCAAAGAAAGGTCACAAGGAATACACTGGTACCCAAAGAAAGGTCACAAGGAATACACTAATCTCGGCCGAGATTCAGCTTGGCTGAATATTTGGACTGACACTTTCTTCAATTTCGGAGCAGTCCTTCATAACTGATGTCTGGAAATTTACTTTCAGTTTCGACCGGTTCTAGCAAATGTAGCGGTCAACCAGGTTTGATCACCAGTTGCCAGATAGCTCAATTAGTAGAGCACCTGACTAGAGAAATTCAGGTGCCTGGGTTTGAATCCCGGTTTGGTCTGTTGCATTTTCTCCATTCCCATTACATTTGGTGCCATAGACCACCCCTGCATTTGCAAGTGAAAATCCTGCCAGGGGCAAAAAGAATCTGGGTTGATGTCTTCAAGTGTGAAGACATTTAAGGAGGAATGTAGCAGTTAACGGGTCGATAGCCGGAATGGCCAGTTAGCTCAGTAGGTAGAGCACCTGACTAGAGATTCAGGGGCCCAGGTTTGAATCCTGGTCTGGTCCGTTGCATTTTCTCCCTTCCTGTTACACATGTAATGTGTACTTAGGTGACACTGCTGTTCATTTCAAATACGTGATTTGACTGTTAAACTATATATAGCTCTCTATCACTAGTAATTTTGCATCGCTTGCTGTCTTGGTATGAAAATCCAAAAATGAGAACAGTCATTAAATTTTTCGTTCAAATGAAGACTTCCATGGCACAATACTTTATCACCTGAAATTGAAGAGTTTCTATAGACTGTTTTATTCAATCACTGATCCATATTGTCTCCAGATACCTACTTGCATATTGCTAAATTAAAAAACAAACTATACAAACTCTTCAATTTCAGAAGATAAAATATTGCACCATATAGAAGTTATAATTTGAATGGAAAATTTAGTGATAGTTTATTTTATGGAACGATAAGTAATGCTGCATTAATAGTGATATCGAGTTGGTTTCTAACTTATTTGAAGCGAACAGCAGAGTCACATGATTTGATGGAAGTGACGCTTCACGTCTCCTTTGATCTGATGATCAGTGCCTGTCAACTCGATGTGATCAAACTCTTCAAATCAAGTTACTGTAGTAATAATATATACAGTATTACCATGATTACATAGTTTTAATTAAGGACATTTTCAAGGTTCCCTATCTAAATCTTTTTTATACAGTATTTATGTCGTATTAATTCTTGTTATGGCAGTATATTCTATAGTCAATGCAGTTTTAATTTCACGGTGAAACAGTACAGAAGGAGAACAAATTTTTCAATTGTCTGCATAAATTTCATCTTGCACTGAAGAATAACATTTGAAGATACGATTTTCAATTCAGACAACAGAACACAAGGAATAATGCATAAAATAGAGGGTCAGTTAGATTGCCAAGTTTATACACCCATTAGAAAAAAATTCTTCCTCGTTTTCATACTGCATAACTTTAAGAATTTTGCTAAATTAAATTTGACCTTAGGCGTTGTTTTTTTTTAATGAAGAGGTGACTGACTTCCAAGTTTTACTGTCTTCTGTATAATAAGCAAACAGTCATAAATAATATGTGGCAAATGAACGAACTGCCAAATTACTACAGTGTTGGTCAAAAGTTATGGCATCTACTAGTCTACCCAACTTCAGGCACTTAAATCTCTTAATACCCGTATAAATTAATTGATAAAAATATCTAAAGCAACTTGAGAAACAACTCAAGTACCAAAACCCGTTATTATAATTACAGCAGTTGCAATTGTTCAATTTTAGCTAGAAGTGCATGAAGCTTGTGTGGTAAAACACCCATAGATATAATTTCATCATTCAGAAGTGCTTGTCTAGCTATACAAAACAAGTTACAAGTGTGCATAGAGTGAGGAATATGTCCCTGTTTCACCCTATTCCTCATGTTAAGCTTTAATAACTCTCTAAGTACATACAACTAGTGACACAGAACAAACAAATCAGCACCCATCAACTCCATAAAAATAGCAGCTGTGCCTATAGATATGTTTAAGTCCTGGGGAAAATGACCTAAAAATAACTAGGTATGATAACATCCCCCTTTCTTTCTTTTTTTTTTGTTTGCACCACCCCCTTCCCCACAAACTTGAAACTTTAAAGAGACAAATTCTTAATTTACTTCATTACAGACCATGTCCAATACAGATATTTAAAAATCAGCCATTTTTTTATTTCAAGATACTGAAAATGACAGAAAAGTGTTATCTTTGTGATTGCTGATCAAGGTAATTTTGATCAAACTGAGCTGCATGGGATTCTTAAAGTGCAAAACACAATACTCTTGAAACAAAAGCACAACTGTCAATTTTGATGGGTAAATAGGACCCTTATCTTAGTTCTTTAACTCCTTTTGTCAATCTCGTGTTGACAGGTCATGTGGTTATTAGTGAGTTTCCTGTTACGTGTCAAAGGTCAACAAGAAAGGAATTCAGATCTACTAAGTCAGATTTCCTTCAGTAAGACCCCCCTCTCTTTCTCCCTCCCCCTCTCTTTCTCTCTCCCCACTCTTTCTTTCTCTCCACTCTTTCTTTCTCCCCCCTCTCTCTCCCTCCCCATCTCTTTCTCCCTCCCCCTCTCTTTCTCTCTCCCCACTCTTTCTTTCTCTCCACTCTTTCTTTCTCCGCCTCTCTCTCCCCCTCTTTCCCTCCACCCTCTTTCTCCTCTCTCTCCCCTTTTCTTTCTCCCCCCCCCCCCCCCACTCTCTCTTTTTCCCTCCCCCTTTCTCTTTCCCCTTCCCTCCTCACTTTCTCTTCCCTCCTCTATTTTTCCTTCCCCCTTTCTCTCTCTTTCTCCCTCCCCCTCCTCCTTTCTCTCTTTCCCCCTCCCCTTCTCTCTCTCTTTCCCCCTCCCCCTCTCTCTCTTTTTCCTCTCTCTTGAGCTTATGTTTATCTGTATAAGCATATAACATTGACATTTGTTGTGACATGGTTCATCATCTGTTTACACTGTGTTTACATGATGTTGGAGAGCAGCCAATTTGCCAGGAGTGTGTCCTAGTTTAACCTAACAACAAATCTACAAACATAAACAATTCTCAATGAAGAGGATGCTTGGTATGCAAGACAGATTACAACAAATCATTTAATAACCACCCCAAGATCCTGAGTATAATTCTAGTCCCATATATATACTTACGATTGCATCCTAAATCATGTAACGTAAGTATTACAAAGTGCTTGTGCTTTAAGTCTCCCTGAAAATAAAAATAAAAATCAGAATTAGGAAGTAGAAGTTTTCTTGACCTCAAACTTGTAGGGAGTGGGGTTGGGGTTGGGCGGGGGTTGTTTGGATATTTACATTCAGTATTGACATTTCAAATTATTTATGACATTTTGTTTACCTGTAAACAGTATGGAGAAAACAATGGAATTTAAAGACGAGATACCCACCTCATACTCAAAAAAAAAGTTATTATATAGAACTTTGCAAGACTATTTGCATATTTTTTGTTTTAATTTTGGCTTAAAATTCAATATTTATCACAAATTTTTCTATGAAACCACCTTTATTATTGCATTATTAAAAAAAAAATTTACTCAATAATATTGCTGCAAAATTGAAATCCTTCAAATATACCTTTTTATTATGCATTGAAATGAATAAATGACCGATTTACATTGTTGTTATCAAATTGTAAACACGGTGTTTAAAAGCCTTACTCCAAAATATTGGGTATCCTATGACCTTAAGTTTATTTATAGACCTATACCTACGAAAACAAATCCTAATGTCACAGAAAATAGACGCAAATGACACACGCCAGCAAGTATTGAGGTCACTCTGGCGTAAACAAAACCATGTGGAAGTGTTTACATCCACGTTTGCCAGGTCACGTGATCTATTTTACTAGCCCACTTAATCTGTAGGCGTACTCGCGTCTTTAAAATGATAATTTAATACACTTACTAATTAATGCAATTCTTACATTAGGTGTATATCTTTGTTTAAGCATGTTGAAAATGTTACGCCATGGCGCTTTTAACGCCTTTTTTCCAGCCGTACAGATAACGCGGTGTTGCGCGTCTGTGACCTTGTATGGCCCCGTACTATAAGGCTGTTTTAGCCGTCAGCTTTGTTTTTATGCAAAAATTCAAACATGCACGAAGTTTAAGAAGAACACACTTTCCATATGTTAAATTATTAATTGCAAGCTACCTAAGTATGTTATCAAATCCCAAATTAGATCTGCCCAAAACAAACGTTTTGCGCGGTTGTGTACGTAGATGTAATCGAATTTTGTGAAGTGAAAAGCAGATCTTTATCATTAAAAATTGTGCAATTTTAAAGATTTTTTCCCTTCTATGAAATCTTGTCTTACCTCAATATATACATTAAATTTCTCCACTCTTGGGCTCGATATTTCCCTGTGCTGCAAAACAAAAATTCAAAAATTCTTTGAAGAGTACATCACAAAATACTATTCCCGTCTATGACACTACGCCTAACACACAACATTTTAATAGGACTCCAAAATACTCAAAAAGATCAAAAATGCAATTTTTTAAAATCATTTCACATTCCACGCTTTGTGAATCCTCTCCTACCTCCATCTTGCAAAACTAGCAAACAATCAATGAATTCAGAGAGTAAGCTCCCTTGCTATTGACCGATTTTTGTATGCAAATTACATCTTTCGGAAACATTCGGAATCTTTCTGTGTGAAACCTTCTAGGAATCAACATTCGTTTCATGTTTATAAATAATCATTGATAAAATCTGGTAGATAGGTTTAGAAACGACTTCACAATGAACATTTAAGAACAGGTTGGGGATAAAAAAAATGTCAATAATTTAAATTTAAAACGGCGTATATAGGGGCGGATCTAGAAGGGGTTAGGTGGGTTGCAACCCTCCCCCCTCCCCTCAAGATTGAAAACAAAATGGCAATTTTTGTCATTTTGGGTCAGCCCTCCAGCAAAATATATTTCTTTGTATGAGAAAATAACGGAAAATGAAAAGTTGTCAAAACCACGCAAGGGGTGGGGTGGGGTGGGGGGTTGATTCTATGCGTAGGACTCACTTACTCCAGCACGCTAGAGGTTAATCACGGCAAGATGCTTCTGACTTGGCGCCGCGTAACGGGACGTTAACAGAGGCTCTAACTTGTTGGAGTAGGGCTCACTACACTGTGCATCATCTTAAATAAGCTGGGGAAAAGAAGAAAAAAAAACACACCCACAAAACTTGAGTCGTCGTAACCTTCTCTTTTGAAACAGTGACACATAATATAATTATTCATGCCTTTCTGTTATTTAAATGAACTAAGAATCTCAATAATCGCCATTTGCTTTCATGCAGTTATTTCCAAATTTTGTACGTTATTTTTCATGTCAAAATTTCGAATTTTCCTATCAGATGTTCAGTGAGAAAACTCCGATTTTATACAAACTTTATTCAAACATGGCCAGATTCTGTTTTTCTTTAAAACAAAGAAATCTTGTCATATTCGTGAATAAAATAGATTTATAAATGTGTTTTACAAATAAAAAAATTTAATTGTGTTTTTATCACACGTATAAAAAGACTTAAAAGTGTATAAATGGTAAAAGAGAAATAAATAGATTAAATTGAAAAATATTCCTAGTTTTATTTTTGGTGCAAATCGTGTGCATCCGTTTTAATGTGCTGATTTAAATCAGCGGTATAACATCGGAAACTTTTCATTTCAATTTAAAAAGCATAGTTGTGGGCAGGCAATTTTAAGATTTCATTACATTCATATAAAACATGTTCGCATGTTAGTATTGTCGTGATTTTGTCACTATTCTGAGTGTCAGTTTCAGCTGGCGGTGGAACTATTTCACGTGTGTTATGGACGGCGATTGTCTCAGCAGGGTTACAAGAAGCTGGACCACAAATTTGGGCAACATTGTCATCCACGTGCAATTCAGGTGATCAAAATGCCTCTGCAGGAATTGCACTGGGACCTAAAGAATACAAACCTGTAGCTTTAAATCCAGACACAACATTGGATGGACCAAGCCCTTTAAAACATTTTCAAAAAATGCCCATGCCCAACCGCAACCCCCCCCCCGAACTGTGTATGAACGTATCTACTTCTTTGTTCCATGTCGATTTAAAAGGTTTGAAAATGGTTAGGTCCAGTTGCTGGTATGACAGGTTAGCTCCATGACTAAAAGTTTGTTTGAATGTGCTATTTCCATGACCTTGTGTGACCCTTGTTCCTCGTATATAAGAAATTGTGGCCTTTCACCTCCAGTGTTTGGCAGAAAACACTGCTCAAACCAAAGACGGGCAATTCCATCCGTTGTCCGGCCACTCTCCGACACTAAAAATTTGGCATCTTTCAGCGCCCTATCTTTCGGGATATTTTCTATGCCATACCCTTGTAGTGCGTCTTGTCTCCCCTGGCATCGTGAAATGGGGAGGAATATCCGTTCCGCTTATGTTTGCAGCTGCAATACTCGTGATCATTTCTCAAGATCCCGCCTTACGATGGATGGTTTTGGCTCCTTTCTGGGCTACTACTTTACCAGGTTTGTCATTGTGACCCCTGTTTCATCCATATTCCATATAGATGTGGGTGTGAATTGGTGTTTTGTGTAAACCTTACTGAATACCCATTCTTTCTCTGGCCATGCCTTGGTGATGGAGAATACTTGTGGATTCAGCTAGCGTTCTTAATGTGAATTGACGGTGACGTCGTTTCAGTCGTGTCAACCACATCTCTGAAGGCAGAGAACCCTTAAAGTGTTTCCCTCTTTTTTGGCAATTTAAGATGTACGTCTATGGTGATTAGAATACCCTACGCCAAGTTTGGCTTTCTTTTTCGCGTTCTCCAATTTAATAGCCCTCCCTCGTCTTTTCTGACAACAAAGGGACACCACTCCACCTTACTGAATTATCTCGGTGGTGCTTTTATTAAAAGTTGTCTCTGGTGAAAAGCTGAAGATAACGAACAGTGATACGACTCTTAACTCCTATAAGGAATACAAAATTAAAAGCTGGGCAAATACGGACCCCTGGATGTACCAGAGGTGAGATTAGGTGTCTAGGAAGAGTAAGCATCACCTGTCGACCGGTCACACCCGCCGTGAGCCCTATATCAGATAAACGGAGTAATCCGTAGTCAACATGCATCAGTGTATGAAGAGTGGTATGAAACATGTCAGACGGCATTTAACCCAATAACAGGTTGTATTGGCAAACTAGATCGTTATAACGACCACAGAATTTGTGAAATTTCAGTTAAAATTAGTTCAAGTGTGATACTGCTCATTCTGATTAACAATTCTCTTTCCTCGTGGCGGTGCATTCCAACAGCAAGTATATGTTTAATAACAACGTTCTTCATCCTGTGGAATAGTATTAAGTGGAATAGTATTAAGAGATTCTAATGGATGAAAAAGTGAAGATACCGAACAGTGATCAATCCCATAAAGAACACAAAATTAAGAATAGGGCAAGAGGATTAAGTAAGATGGGGGGGGGGGGCATTCAGGTAATTGTTAATACCGCCATTTCTAATTTATTTATCATATATTGCTGTTTTGATCTTCAATGCCATTTTAATTGATTTTTGTGGTGGTGGGGTAATCGTCTGCAACATAGGTTTTAACTCGTAACTTCAAGTCAATGAAAATATGTGAAATGATTGAAAGCTAAAAATCAAGCTTTCAAAGTCAATGCTTTGGGTGTGTTTCCATGGATTTTTATTGTTGTATGTGGAGGGTTTGACTTTCGATCATTTTCGGATTTCTATGGTGGCTGATTTGTGCCATTATACAATTTGTCGTCTTTCGTTATTTCGAGGCGAAAAGACGATAAATCAAAGAATAGCGAACGTTTCAAAATCTAATTGCCATTTACGATAACTCTATAACTTTTTTGAATATTGAAATTCGTCTTTAATAATTTTCTAAAATAAACTCCTTACATGTAATTAAAAGGTAAAAAAAAACAAAAAACCGAACATTAATAAATCTCATAACTCCTATAAAGAATACAAACTTAAGACTAGGATCGACAAATACGGGCCCCTGGATATACCAGAAGTGGGATCAAGTACCTAGGAGGAGTAAGCATCCCCTGTCGACCGATCACACCCGCCATGAGCGCCTTTTAGTAAAGAAATAACCCGTTTTGTTTCAAATTAATAGAATTATTTAGAACCCACATTTGATTTACACCACTCCTGGCTATGTTGTGGCACAATACGTTTGAAATTTCTCCTTGACATCTGTTAATATTTTTGTGAGGATTAGGGCTTGGTAGAACATTTACTGGATCCAACAATGTGTATATGTTTGTTGATGTTTTGTGAAGTTTAGAAGTCCAGTATAGGTACTGTAACTCATACTCATTCGCTACATTGACTGGGATAAGAAATTTGTTTAAAACTGAAGCTTAGTTTTGAAGTATTTCATCTTTTGAAGAGGTAGTTGGAGTATAAATAGGATTACCAGATGTGGGATTAATGCCAAGTTCGTTTAAGATAAAGTTGTAATAATGAGCTTTACAAAGACAATGTTGTTACAAGCTTTGTCAGCTGGATCCAAAACATATTTCTCATGTAACCTTATATCTAATTCTTTTATCACTCTTTGTTAACTAAACACAAAAGGATAGATGGTATGTACTTGTCTAATACGTGATTTTAATATTTCTCTTATACATTGTATCCATTCTGACAAGACCATGTTCCCCATACACAGAGATAGGGGGCTGTATCAAGCTACTGATAAATTATCTCCTCTACACAGAGATAGGGGACTGTATCAAGCTACTGATAAATTATCTCCTCCATACAAATGTTGTATATTATATCCTCTTCTTGCACAGGCAGGAAACTATCAAGTAAGTGTGTGTCGCAACTTTGCTGCAAAATGTGTTAGACAAAAATTGCAATCGAAAAATATATACTTGCGGCAAATGCACCGCAACTAGTTGCAGCCTCGCAAACTTAAGCCAATGCACTGGAAATTTGCAACAACTATGTGCCACAGGAATTATATTTTGACAAGGTTTAGGTCTGATTTTAGCTCCGTTTAAACTTACGTCCTTTGAAATGCGAATATCTGTATTAGTCCTTGTTTGACGTCCAGTCAAGCATTTTTTTCTTGACATGCACGTTACGTCAACCATTTTCCCCCTTAAAAACACGAAGATTTTCGTTCATTGGCAATTTTGTTTAGCATACGAAACATTCCAAATTCGAGCATTTCTACGTGCAATGCTGATTTGCACTGCATCATGCACCACGTGCAGTTGTATTTTGCCACTGTATTGTCTTCACCTATAGAGTGTCCTTGTTATTTATACCCAATAGTCCTCTCTTTTATCTGCTGCACGAGATTGCTGCATGTAGTGGTCACAACTATAATTGTTTGAAATAAAAAGGTAAAGATAATGATCTCATAAATCCTATACAGAATACAAAATTAAGAGCAGGACAAATACAGACCTCTGGACATACCAGAGGAGTATTACCAGAGGAGGGATGAAACACCTAAGAGGGTTCGGCTTAACTATTTTCCAGACCCTAGAAAATTGATGGTTTATTTATTTATTTATTTTTTGTGACGGTGCAATGTTATATTTAAAGGAAGACAACTCCTGAATTGTAAATGCTATAATACAAAGAATTCTTCATAACACTAATATTCAATAATAATAATGGTCTAAACAACTAATATAATCCATGACATGTATTTAGCATATTCTGAAAAATATGGGAGACGTCCAATATATTGGAGGTCTGGGAGTATAAATCTTGAATGCATTGATTTCCTTTTTGTGAGATTTAACTGTCTATTATAAAGTAACGGGTAACTTTTGTTGTTTAGCTAGTAGAGGCCTGATATTTGGACTCATGTTTATATAAGGAGTCTTTTGTCTTAACGTATAACGAAGGTAAATGTCACTTTTAAGGTTAAAGGTCAAATATGATGACGTCATCTACCGACTGTGTCGATTTTTTTCTGAGTCCAAAACATTCCAAATCCTATAGGTTAAATTTTCTTTATCTTAAAATATATCAATTTCAGTATCATTTCCTTCATTATGTTAATTGTTTTCAAAATTTGAACTATCGCGGAGATCGACTACATGAAGAAACATGAATCTAGTGTCTGGGCCGACACATTTCGGTCACAGATTCGATCGCTTGCAGTGAATGAAAAACATCAAGATAACACAGATCATTTAGACAGCTAATGATGGCCCGTATCGAGGCCTACTTCCCGTGATGATCATTCAGACAGCTAATAATGGCCCGTATCGAGGCCTACTTCCCGTGATGATCATTTAGACAGCTAATGATGGCCCGTATCGAGGCCTACATCCCGTGATGATCATTTAGGCAGCTAATGATGGCCCGTATCGAGGCCTACATCCCGTGATGATCATTTAGACAGCTAATGATGGCCCGTATCGAGGCCTACATCCCGTGATGATCATTTAGACAGCTAATGATGGCCCGTATCGAGGCCTACATCCCGTGATGATCATTTAGACAGCTAATGATGGCTCGTATCGAGGCCTACATCCCGTGATGATCATTTAGACATCTAATGATGGCCCGTATCGAGTCCTACATCCCGTGATGATCATTTAGACAGCTAATGATGGCTCGTATCGAGGCCTACATCCCGTGATGATCATTTAGACAGCTAATGATGGCCCGTATCGAGCCTACTTCCCGTGATGATCATTTAGACAGCTAATAATGGCTCGTATCGAGGCCTACATCCCGTGATGATCATTTAGACAGCTAATGATGGCTCGTATCGAGGCCTCCTTCCCGTGATGATCATTTAGACAGCTAATAATGGCTCGTATCGAGGCCTACGCCCCGTGACGATCATTTAGACAGCTAATAATGGCTCGTATCGAGGCCTACGCCCCGTGACGATCATTTAGACAGCTAATAATGGCTCGTATCGAGGCCTACGCCCCGTGATGATCATTTAGACAGCTAATGATGGCCCGTATCGAGGTCTACATCCCGTGATGATTCTATCCACATGGAATGTCCATGGAGCCTTCTGATATTATAGCAAACTGACAATCAAATAACTGCTTACCAATTTTTAGACGTTATTTGAATTGGAGTAACTACATATAACATAACAAGAGTGTGGTCTTTATTGTCAGAAAATCTAGAGCATACTCTGTTCGAGAAATTAACACCAGGAACAGTCAAATACTGACAATAGAGATTTTGTTTGGTTCTAACTATTTATCATCGGATCCCTATTGCCCTCGACCTTTTAATGAATACACAATAGAGAGTTTGGCAAACACGGACCCCTGGATATACCAGAGGTGGGATCAGGTGCATAGGAGGAGTAAGCACCCATGTCGACCGGTCACACCCGCCGTAAAAGCCCTTTTATACTGAGCGCGAACACGAACGCGACAGCGAACACGACCACGAACGCGGCGTTCGCATTGGATTGCTTAATTTCATTTTGAATGATGTTGTTTATACTGACGGCGAACGCAAACGCGGCCGAATTCATGTTCGCGCGGAACACCGCGGAGATAGCCTCCAGAGCGAATTTTTGGGAAAAGACCGCGCGAACAATTTTCATTAGCCAATCAGAATGTGAGGTCAAAAGTCATACTTGTCTGTGACAATTCAGGCTTCATCATGCCAGGTGACAGAACAGAATTGCAGAACAACTCCACAGCGGGGTTAAGGTGTCCCGAGTAAAATGACAAGTAATAACAGCATATTCATATAAAAGTAAAATTCTTTCAAGCGTCGCATATTTTTAGTAAAAATCGTTTGTCAATACATTAACAAACATCGTATCTCGTGGGGAAATCCTTTGCTTACCTATTACGTCGTCATACAAGTGACGTAGAGCTATTTTTATCCGCTAGACTTTTAGTTGTTTATCACCTCGTTACAGGTGAAAGATGCACTCAAATCATTTGCAGGTCGACATTAATATGGTAAATTTAAAGAGTGATACGGATCGGTACAATATCCTCTCAAATATAGCAATTTCCATAATCTCAACTCAAATGTTGGGCATTTTCCACATTCACATCCAAATCGTATCTAAACGAAGCAAAATATTGTAGGCCTACCTTCCGTATCAAAATCCTAAATCTGCAACTAGTTACCTTTCTGAATATGACTAGGTCGAAATAAAATATCGTCATCTTTCACCTGTAACGAGTCGATATATATGTACATGCGTTGGTTTTCTTTATTCCAAATGACTATACACATCGGGGGCGATATCAAGGTCACAAAGTTATGTAAAGATTACTTTGCAGTCTTTCGTGACGTACTTTTATATTGTGACGTCATATAGTTTGAAGTGCACCGAGGTACATTTTATGATGTTTGTTTTAACTTTACTCGGGACACCTTAACCCTGCTGCGTCATTCTCTTAATCGAGGAACATCCAATTATTTATGATAAAAGCCGAAGATATGTAGCTCGCCATGGCCAAAACATAAATGACCTCGTGTCATCTGCGAATTTCCACGAGTATCACCGCTTTCAATACGAACAATGATTCGCGCGGAAAGTCACGTGAAAACTCGCGTTCGTGTTCGTGTTCGTGTTCGCGCTCATTATAAAAGGGCCTTAAGCCCTGTATCTTGATCAGGTAAACGGAGTTATTCGGAGTCAAAATCAGTGTGCCAAGAATGGCCTGACAATCGGCATCAAATACGTCAGACAGCATGTGACCCAATGATAGGTTGTATTGGCAAATTTATGGAGCGCCAAATTAACATAAACTCAAATAATTGAAGATATCTTCAATTATTTGAAGATATCATCAATTCAATTATTGTTCATGTTTATCATAAAGTGCAGTTGTTAGTTTGCCGTTAATATCTATGTTCAATAATATATCTAGATATGAAGCATAAGTGGACGACTCGATCTGTGGTGTCTTTTATTTCGAGATCGCAGGGATATACATGTATCGAATCGACACATGAATGAAAATTATGATTGTTCATAGATAAAACGTCGTCGATATATCTGAAGGTCGCATTAAAGACCACAAGTGGGCTCAACAAGATATTTTTTTCTTCTCACGTAGATGTTTTTGAATAAATTCTGCTTCATAAGAATATGATAACAGTATATACATTACATACAAGCGCGGGGAATCACAGACCCAATAATTTTGAATTTAAAAACAAATAGATGAGTAAAACTTTGAAACAAAGTTAGAAATTTTGTAACGGTGATATCTGCTCATTGGAGCGGCGAGTATAACGGCGGTCTGTGGTCAATGGCGCGGCAAAGTGTGAAAGCTTTTGTTTACACAGAATATGTCTATCTACCTGTACCTGGCGCACATGTACACAATAAGCAGGGATACCGAGGCGTTGAACATTTCGGCACATACTACCCATAGTCCTCTGTCTCCGCACACAGAGTTGGTTTGTGTGCAAACGACCTCTGGCGGAAGTTTGCATTTCGGCAGTCATACTTTGGCACGGGATGGACGGAAATTAATTTTTGGACGCTTTTAAAGTGCAGTAAAGCAATGTACATCTGATTTAATGATACAGAGTTATTTGATTAACCTGCATAGCTTATCAAATGTTTTGAATGAGAGATAAGTAGAACAACTTTCGGTTACTGTCTCTAAAAGACGTAAAAAAAAAAAAAAAAAAATCGAGTACCTGGTGGAAGTCGAAACAGGTTAGTTCGATTCAGTTCGCCTCCCCCACCCCCTTTTCGATCCAGTTCGCCTCCCCAATGTCAAATACTTGCCGACGCCTCTGTGAATTGAATAAACGATATCTTTAATTCAAATATAAATGTGCCGAAATGCGTGCATTGGTTATATTTATTGATATCACATACAGTAAATAAAATTTGATTATTAGGATGCCACTTGGAGCTCCAAATTAAATGGTCCTTAATATGAAAAATAAATTATCTCTCTCCGTATTGAAATTTAGATAATGATTTCACCAATGCAACTGTATTCCGTCATACCGAATAGTTGATCAAAGGTAAAATTAAAGGTCGTTCATAATTTGAAACTCAGTATATTGCGAATGTGTTTATTGTCCCCCACCGCAACGCAGAAGGGGACATAGAAATACCGGTGTCCATGCGTCCACCCCACTTCACTTTGTAGACGCAACTCCTCAGAAACCGTTCAACGGCAGGGCCGTAAATTACATGGAGGCGGAGGAGGCAGCTGCCTCCTCCAACTTTTGAGCCAAAAAAAATTAAAATTTAAAGTTCATTAGAATTTATGTTGTTTCCAATAACTAAGAACATGATACCTCCCTTAAAAAGCATTCCAAATCTTTCTTTTAGAATGAGTTAGTCAAGTAACATCTTAGAAGGCCCTAGAATCAAGGATTTTGCACGAACCGTGTTCAGTGTGCACAAAATGTGCTCAGCGTCTGGGGGCCTGGGCGGCCCCCAGACCACAGGAACTTGTTTCTGTAAATGACTTATGACCTCTGTATACTAATAACAACACAAGGTACCCAGCTTCAAATGACACAGAACGGCACCCCCTGAGAATGTCGGCCTGTTGAGCCTCCAGGGAATATGCGATGCTAATGTATTTACTACCGTTGTATTGTACAATCATTCAACTTAAAAACCATGTATGACATGACTGCATTCATTGCCTCTTATCGCCGAAAACTGCAACAAAAAATGGATTTTCCGTTTTATACCACGAAGTGCTATGTACTGATACCGCACAGAATACGTGGGCGATTTTGACTGGCTAGTACGCTCTTCTAAAATTACGTTTGGAACTCTTTAGAGTTATTTATAGAAAGATAGAGCATCAGAAATGAATTAAAAATAACAGGCAAAAGGATGATTTTAATGGTGACCATTAACCACAATTGATCTTATTTTATATAATTTAGTTACTAACATTAGGGGGGAAATGCTACAAAAAAGTAAAGGGGACTCCATCCCCCCATATTTTTCCACAGACACCTGATAACTATACCCCCCCTTCTGATTTTTTTTGCGGTGACAATTCCTCCAAAATGTGTGGATTCCTTGTCTCTCTCAACCCAATTTCGATTGATGTAGTTGTTTCACGCTTTTCACAAGCGTTAGAGATTGGCCTTCTACTGGACTGGTATAATATAGAATATACTTATTATAAACAGTATAAGGTATTTAAGGCTTACAAAAAAGCATATTTACGATTACATAAATCGAAATTAGGATGGAATAGACGGGAAATTCACACATTTCGGAGAAATAATCGCCGCCCCAAAAAATCAGAAAAAGGGGGGGGGGGGGGGGGTGTCCATACTTCAGATCCCTGTGAATTTTTCCATATCGGCACAGATCCGTAATATTAGGGATGCAGGGGAGGGGGTTCGCCGGAGAAGTTGGAAGTTGCACATGGCTTGTTTAAATTTCCTGACAGACAATGATAAAAATATGATAGTCATGATAAAGACCTTCAGAACCTTAATTAGTGTGTGCAAAGGGGGGGGGGGGGTTATAGTGTTCGTCATTGCTGTCTCAATTTTTCCCCCTCAGGCTGGGAGGGGGGGGGGGGGTCATTCTTTGCTCCAGGGTTTCAATTCATAACTTTCAAGCTTACATGCATTAATATCTTCTCATTCACTACTACATAGTACTATCAAAAATAGTGGAGGGGCCATTCTCGCAATACAGTGTATATCTTCATTTGCATGCATGAAAATAACAGTTAATATTAAGGGTTGGCTAGTCGCCTCCGAAAAACATTGATATGTGCCTGCAGCGTTCTTGGTACTTATGGTGGGTTTCATAAAACTTCAATGTAACAACAGGTACTTGCCACATCAATACATACCACAAAGTCAATAACACATCACTAAAAAAATTGTTCTATTTTGCATACTTCCTAAAAATCTTTTATCTGTATTTTCTCTGACTTTCCATAGATCTGCATGAAACATGCAATTGACAGAAATATTTCTCATACTAGTTAACGAAGTTGTATTTACAGTAAGTCATAATTTCATTATTATCTTCATCAGAAATGATTCCGACACGAAAATATATTTAAATCTCCACTCGGGAAGTCTTAGCTTCTATCTTCAGATGACATGTAAAATCCCGAAACGTACGAACAGCTTTGGTTTTTTTGAGTAACTAAAAATAGCGTACAGGGTCTTCAATATTCAAAATTTTTATTTTGTTAACAAAGCAAATGTTCAAGATTTTTTGGTAATAAACATCGTATCAATTTATTGTGATAATAAAACAATGAGACTTTATTTTTCAACACAACGAATATACAATTTTCATTCTGTGCGGTATCAGTACATAGCACTTCGTGGTATAAAACGGAAAATCCATGTTTTGTTGCAGTTTTTGGCGATAAGAGGCAACGAATGCAGTCATGTCATACATGGTTTTTAAGTTGAATGATTGTACAATACAACGGTAGTAAATACATTAGCATCGCATATTCCCTGGAGGCTCAACAGGTCGACATTCTCAGGGGGTGCCGTTCTGTGTCATTTGAAGCTGGGTACCTTGTGTTGTTATTAGTATACAGAGGTCATAAGAGAAACAAGTGCCAGTGCCCCAGACCCCCGCCTAATTTCCTGCCTCCTCCAAATTGAAGGTTAATTTACGGCCCTGAACGGATTTTGTTCAGTAAGTCGATCATATTGCGCTGCCATTTTGCCGTGATTCGACAATTTTTACAGGAGTTATGGGACTTTGTTGAATTTGTACGTGCTACACTTTAGGAACACTTTGTGGACGCAACTCCCCCAAAACCGCTCACTGGATTTCATTCAAATTTTGTAGGATTGTTAGTCACCATATGTAGTTCATCATATTGCGCCGTCATTTTGATTCGACAAATTTTAGTACAGGAGTTATGGGACTTTTGTGCTTCAACTTTTTTTGCGGCGGTGGGAGACATGGCTACGTGTAGCAATCTTGTAATGTTAGTGTTTGTCTAGTGCGGCAGAAATATGAATACACGTCGTTTCTTCTCGTCAAACGCAATAATCTTTTTTAAAACTGCATGAGTGGGTTTAAATGCTATATGAATGATTAAAGTATATAAAAATATAAATAAGACGTTGAAATATTCAATGTATTTATAAAATTTAATACACTATACTTCTTTCTTTCTTTCTTTTTTTATAATTATATGACCTTACACGTTATTTTGTATTTCAAAAGTTACACTCGGTTTGTGTACTATTTGATTATAGAAATTGTGATACACATATGAAAACATTGAATGATATTTTTATAGAAACGCTATATCGAAAGTCTGATATATATATATAATTTTTACTTTCTTCCTCATTCATCTCCCTCGTGATTTTTTCTGTACCAATTCCTCACATATTTATAGAAACATCGGTAATAACCCCATATCACAAGTATCTGCCGTCTATTTTTCGCAATATTAAGTTTTTAAAGAAAATTGAATTTCCTCAATTTTTAATTGCATGCTCCAGAACTCCTCATTTTGTCTTTCGAGATATTCATGTTTACGGTGTTCGAATTAAAATGCAACAAAACAGTATTTTTAGTCATCATATTCTTTTTATCATTTCAGGAAAAAAGTTTTTAATATTAAAAATTCAATTTCTTGAAAACTGGTGGTTAAATCTGTACCAACTTCTGTATATAGAAAATGCATATGTATACTAATGATATGAAAAGGTAAAATTAAAAAAAAAATTCTATACAGCCATGTATAAAAAAAAACTTTATAAAAAAATGTTGGTTTTGAAATTCCGGGTGGAAGAGTTATCTTTCCTAAAATACCAAGATCCAAACAACCTGGTACTTTTTGTAAGAAATTAAAATTATACAATTTGCATGTATTTTCGTCCAAAAGCCATAAAATCTTCCTAAGATAAGTGAGAAACGATACAGGAAGAAAATATACAATGCTATTGTAAAAATAAACTTGTTTGTACAGAATTTTATTGCACACTTGCAGGGCCGTAAATTAACCTTCAATTTGGAGGAGGCAGGAAATTAGGCGGGGGTCTGGGGCACTGGCACTTGTTTCTCTTATGACCTCTGTATACTAATAACAACACAAGGTACCCAGCTTCAAATGACACAGAACGGCACCCCCTGAGAATGTCGACCTGTTGAGCCTCCAGGGAATATGCGATGCTAATGTATTTACTACCGTTGTATTGTACAATCATTCAACTTAAAAACCATGTATGACATGACTGCATTCGTTGCCTCTTATCGCCGAAAACTGCAACAAAACATGGATTTTCCGTTTTATACCACGAAGTGCTATGTACTGATACCGCACAGAATGAAAATTGTATATTCGTTGTGTTGAAAAATAAAGTCTCATTGTTTTATTATCACAATAAATTGATACGATGTTTATTACCAAAAAATCTTGAACATTTGCTTTGTTAACAAAATAAAAATTTTGAATATTGAAGACCCTGTACGCTATTTTTAGTTACTCAAAAAAACCAAAGCTGTTCGTACGTTTCGGGATTTTACATGTCATCTGAAGATAGAAGCTAAGACTTCCCGAGTGGAGATTTAAATATATTTTCGTGTCGGAATCATTTCTGATGAAGATAATAATGAAATTATGACTTACTGTAAATACAACTTCGTTAACTAGTATGAGAAATATTTCTGTCAATTGCATGTTTCATGCAGATCTATGGAAAGTCAGAGAAAATACAGATAAAAGATTTTTAGGAAGTATGCAAAATAGAACAATTTTTTTAGTGATGTGTTATTGACTTTGTGGTATGTATTGATGTGGCAAGTACCTGTTGTTACATTGAAGTTTTATGAAACCCACCATAAGTACCAAGAACGCTGCAGGCACATATCAATGTTTTTCGGAGGCGACTAGCCAACCCTTAATATTAACTGTTATTTTCATGCATGCAAATGAAGATATACACTGTATTGCGAGAATGGCCCCTCCACTATTTTTGATAGTACTATGTAGTAGTGAATGAGAAGATATTAATGCATGTAAGCTTGAAAGTTATGAATTGAAACCCTGGAGCAAAGAATGACCCCCCCCCCCCCTCCCAGCCTGAGGGGGAAAAATTGAGACAGCAATGACGAACACTATAACCCCCCCCCCCCCCTTTGCACACACTAATTAAGGTTCTGAAGGTCTTTATCATGACTATCATATTTTTATCATTGTCTGTCAGGAAATTTAAACAAGCCATGTGCAACTTCCAACTTCTCCGGCGAACCCCCTCCCCTGCATCCCTAATATTACGGATCTGTGCCGATATGGAAAAATTCACAGGGATCTGAAGTATGGACACCCCCCCCCCCTTTTTCTGATTTTTTGGGGCGGCGATTATTTCTCCGAAATGTGTGAATTTCCCGTCTATTCCATCCTAATTTCGATTTATGTAATCGTAAATATGCTTTTTTGTAAGCCTTAAATACCTTATACTGTTTATAATAAGTATATTCTATATTATACCAGTCCAGTAGAAGGCCAATCTCTAACGCTTGTGAAAAGCGTGAAACAACTACATCAATCGAAATTGGGTTGAGAGAGACAAGGAATCCACACATTTTGGAGGAATTGTCACCGCAAAAAAAATCAGAAGGGGGGGTATAGTTATCAGGTGTCTGTGGAAAAATATGGGGGGATGGAGTCCCCTTTACTTTTTTGTAGCATTTCCCCCCTAATGTTAGTAACTAAATTATATAAAATAAGATCAATTGTGGTTAATGGTCACCATTAAAATCATCCTTTTGCCTGTTATTTTTAATTCATTTCTGATGCTCTATCTTTCTATAAATAACTCTAAAGAGTTCCAAACGTAATTTTAGAAGAGCGTACTAGCCAGTCAAAATCGCCCACGTATTCTGTGCGGTATCAGTACATAGCACTTCGTGGTATAAAACGGAAAATCCATTTTTTGTTGCAGTTTTCGGCGATAAGAGGCAATGAATGCAGTCATGTCATACATGGTTTTTAAGTTGAATGATTGTACAATACAACGGTAGTAAATACATTAGCATCGCATATTCCCTGGAGGCTCAACAGGCCGACATTCTCAGGGGGTGCCGTTCTGTGTCATTTGAAGCTGGGTACCTTGTGTTGTTATTAGTATACAGAGGTCATAAGTCATTTACAGAAACAAGTTCCTGTGGTCTGGGGGCCGCCCAGGCCCCCAGACGCTGAGCACATTTTGTGCACACTGAACACGGTTCGTGCAAAATCCTTGATTCTAGGGCCTTCTAAGATGTTACTTGACTAACTCATTCTAAAAGAAAGATTTGGAATGCTTTTTAAGGGAGGTATCATGTTCTTAGTTATTGGAAACAACATAAATTCTAATGAACTTTAAATTTTAATTTTTTTTGGCTCAAAAGTTGGAGGAGGCAGCTGCCTCCTCCGCCTCCATGTAATTTACGGCCCTGACTTGGATTAATTTATGCATACATTTGCATATCTTGTGAAACTGGTCCCTGATTTCTTGGACATTGTCCGGCAGTGTACACCCTGGTTTCTTGGACATTGTCCGGCAGTGTACACCCTGATTTCTTGGACATTGTCCGGCAGTGTACACCCTGGTTTCTTGGACATTGTCCGGCAGTGTACACCCTGGTTTCTTGGACATTGTCCGGCAGTGTACACCCTGATTTCTTGGACATTGTCCGGCAGTGTACACCCTGATTTCTTGGACATTGTCCGGCAGTGTACACCCTGATTTCTTGGACATTGTCCGGCAGTGTACACCCTGATTTCGGTAAAATGCTTGAACTTTAAAGTTAAAAAGCGCAAACTTCCCAGAACAGTCCCGGACCATTTGACACCTGACGTATTGGAAAGTTTTCTACTTATTACGTTCTTTCAAGATCTGTGTCATCAGATTACATGTTCAACCAAAATAAAAACTTTTTTGCTTTTATCCGTGTGTTTGTACATATCAGTAGCTGTTAATAAATTATTACAAAAAGTCGTATGTTCAGTGACTTCTCTAATCACGGGAAAAAAAATTAAGAACATCGAAAATATCAGGTGAATAACGTATTCAAAAATGTTATCGATGTGTTAAAGTTGTGTTCAATCGTTGTTCTCGGGAAGGGGGGGGGGTTGTCCTTCGTTGAATGAGATGTATACAAGTAATATAATTACACTTTATATAAATCTTCATAAAATGATAAATATGGGCCTAGTCAAAACTATTATGAGTATAACTAACACTGCATGAATACCTACAAAATTTTATGCTGATGGTGTTGTAATACAATCGCAACTTCTCGGCTTGCCGAACTGGACCGCGAATGTGCGATTGGTTGTAGACCTAAGCGTGTATTTCATTAAAATCATTGGCGGGTATATTAGTTCACGTACAAATTATTGTTTAAATAGCCTGTGGATTAGAATCCCATGTATAAATCAAGATCTCATGAGCTAGGGAATTGTTTGACTCAGTTAGATGATTTAGAAATTTCATGGATTGTATCATTATATTTTTGATAGTGGCAGTAATAATAATAATAATAATAATAATATCCTTTATTTATACAGGATTGCACAATTAGTTGTATAAACTAGTTTACATTGTGGTCCTGTCTATAACATATATACATATCGAGAACATAATATATCACAAAGCATGGAAATATCACAATTTATATACATACAGATAAGAACTAAATGAAAAGAGACAATAAACACACGAGTATCATTGAGTGTCAAAATAATGTTTTAGATAGGCTGATTTAAAAGATGTGGTAGTTGTACATTTTCTTATAAAATCTGGTAACGAGTTCCATAAAATTGCTGCTGAAATGATAAAAGATCTTCTAAAATATTCTGTTTTGGCTCTTGTAACATAGATAAAATTTGTAGAGCTCTGTCTTGTATTTCTTGTGTTTACCTCATTCACAAATCTAAAAACATGTAAATACTTTGGAGTCATATGATGTAAAACTTTAAACATAAGAATAATTTTTCGATAAATAAAATAGTCAATCAAAGGCATCCATCTCAAATTTGATAGCATTCAAGAAGTTGACACTGAATGAGGTACTTTGATATGTAAAATGATTCTTGCTGCCCTCTTTTGTAATTTAAAAAGCCTATCAATATTTGTCTTGTTCTTTGTATCCTGCCATACTGTACAACAATAATTAAAATGAGGAAAAACAACAGTATTGTAAATTTTGAGTAGTGCCTCCTTTGACATAAAAGTACTCAATCTCCTTAAAACACCTAGTTTCTGACTAAGTTTTTTACATAAGGCATTTGTGTGATAAGACCACGTAAGACATTTATCGATGTAAACACCTAAAAGTTTGGCACATTTGACATTTTCTATAAAGATTTCACCAACATTAATACAAAGGTTTCTACATTTCGATAATTTCTGTGACGTTCCTAATAATGGATATAAATGCCTAGATAATTATTCTCATTTTATAAAGATCAAATTCAATGATTAATCTATTAAGCTCTGCTCTGCAAGCAACATTTGAAGTTTTGCAATGAACACCTAGAATTGCTTTGATAAATTTAGAATGCAGTAATTCAAAAGGGTCTGAATCATTATCTCTAATCTTTAAACCACTTCCCCATACCTCGCAACAATAGAGAGAAATTGGTAAAACTAGTGAATCATACAACTTTTCAAGTAAATTACAGGAAACATTAAGACCTACTAATTTTTTAACCTTGAAATAAGCTTTTCTTGCTTAATCCATAAGTGATGCTATCCCTAAGTTAAACTTGTAATTGTTTTTAAAACTATTCCTAGATAATTATTCTGGCTAACAGTTTCAATGATTTGATCATTATATCTGCAGTAATTTATGAAGGATTTCCCATTGGAATTGAATACTAAAACTTTAGATTTCATTGTGTTGACTTCAAGTCTCCACGTGGAACAGAATTCATTTAACTCATTCAGGCTACATTGAAGACCATCAGGGGTACTAGATAGAATGACTAAATCATCTGCATACAAAAAAAACAACAACTTAATTTAATTTCCCCTACATGGACAGGATCTGACTTACAATTATACAATTCATCAACTATCTTATTTATGAATCTATTGAATAAGAGTGGGCTTAACACATCCCCTTGTTTGACACCACGAGTTGAGAGAAAGGGTTTACTCAAGCCTTCATTAAACTTTATTTGACTTTTAGTTTCAGTGTACATTGAGTGTATTATATTGAATACTTTGGTCGGAACATTATGTTTGAGCAACAGATAAAATAGACCCTCCCTCTTTAAGTCAATAAAAGCAGCAAAAACTTTTTTCTTTTTATATTGATTGATGATAGATTTTAGAGTAAATATGTGATCTGATGTACGACAATTTTCTTTGATCCCAATTCGGTTCTTACTTATCAAGTTATTTTTTAGAGCACTAAGTCCCTTTTCAGTCTACAAAATGCAAATTGTAATACTTCTATTGATTTTAATGTAATTTTACAAATGTCAGAAAACATTGACAGCTACCTGATGAAAATGGCTCTTTTCATGTCTCCTCAGAGACACCCCCCCCCCCCCCGTAAAATACAGAGGTGCACCATACTGGACTGTTCTTGGGATGTTGCTTGAACTCTCGGCAGTTTACAAAACATCACTATGATTTCAGCATTGAAAGAGTGATACAAGCTCGCAATGACAAATGAAGCGATAATTTACGTAACAGTATAGGCCTATAGCATAGGCGGATTCAGGAATTTGTGAAGGGGGGGGGTCTAGCACTTGATCTTTTAGGTACTTTTCACAACCTGTACCCCGACCCCATTTTACACCTTTACGTGTTTACATAACATCATAGGGGAGAGCTTGGGATAGTTTTTGTACATGAAAATGTTTTAGTTTATGTATTACTAGTTTTCAAAGTTCTAGTCATTCTAGTCGCCATACTCAGATCTTATTTCGAATTGAAATTTAAAAAAATACTCCGAAGAGGCCGGGGGTCTGGTACTTGTATCTGACGAAAATATCATAAATATATACCAGTGTGTTGTCTTATTTATCCTAGACTTAAGGTGACTCCATACTCGCAGTTTTATCTGATACAAGTTTGAAAAGTGTATTTATTTCCATTCATTAGAGTTAAAACTAACAAATTATCCAATAAAATACATAGGTCATCACACTTTTTAAGATGAGAGACGTACAGAAACAGAATCATATATCGCCGTCAGAAAATTGCTATTTTTCTTAAACAACGTTATCAAATTTTCATAAAAACTGGTTAAGACGATATAGTAACATTCATAACAATTTCATGAAACTTTATCTTCACAAAAATATACAAAATGTCTGTAAAAAATAAAGGAAATCTATCGCATAATAGACTAGATAAAGAAATCAATAGAAACAGAGTTATTGCCCTTGGATTCAATATTTTGACGTTTCATTGATTATTCCTCGATAACTTAGACTTTTAAAATAGTTTATTTTTAACAAGATTTTTTACAATAAGTATCGGAAAATACTCCAACAAAATTTATGTTCGTATCATGCATAAATCTAAATAAATAATTGATTTTGCAAAATCTGATGACATCACAGGAGGATGGAATTACTTTAAATGATACACTGATGTTGATGAATGATGTAATTACATGTAAGTATCCATCTTTCATATCATTTTGACCCAAAGACTCGTTAAAATTTAATAAATCTTAAAAAGAGGGGTGGGGGAGGGTCCGGACCTCCTGGACCACCCCCTCTGGATCCGCCCTTGCATAGTTTATATGTAGCATTGCAATGGGTATTTGTTACATTGTATTACTCCGCGCGAGCGACGGGTTTAGGTTAAGAGCGACTTGAGTGAGTCTTTCTATTTCTATATGTGGATACGTTCTGTTCGAAGATTATTTTTTCTTTTTTTTCATTTTGGATATATATTCACTGTGCTGTAAATAAACCATATAATTTATTTCTTGTGTATTATTTCAAAAAGGATTCATTGGAAGAGAAGGGAAATACTGAGAATTATCTCCCTTAGACCATAACGGAAAAAAGTTGCACTGGATGTCTATATAATTTTTAAAGGAAATTGAAATAAAATGACCAAACAGAAATAATGCTATTTTTTCAAATTTGAACCAAACATGCAGAGAAAAAAGTAACGATCTCGATAAAATGTTGATAGAAAATACTAGAATGTTATGCACTTTTCATCACGATTGATTGATGTTTTCCGCCACACTCAACAATTTTTCAGTTATACGGTGGCGCCCAGTTTTTATTGGTGGAAGAGAGAACTCAGATACAATGTACCTGGGAAGTTTTCCGCCACACTCAACAATTTTTCAGTTATACGGTGGCGCCCAGTTTTTATTGGTGGAAGAGAGAACTCAGATACAATGTACCTGGGAAGTCTGAGACCACCGACCTTCCGAAAGTAAGTAAACTGGGAAACTTTCCCACTTACCGGCTCGAGGGGGATTCGAACCCGCGCCGACAGAGGTGAGAGGCCGTGTGATTTTGAGTGCGATGCTCTAACCACTCGGCCACCTCCCCCCCCCCCCCCCTTTTCATCATGAAATTAGTTCGCTTTATGTATCCACTATTTTACAACAAGGGAATCAGGGTTTCTTCTCCATGGCCACTTTTTATAATTTCGATCGGATTTGGTCAGAATTTGAAAAATCGCAATATATCTGAATTTTGGTTGAATATTTGTTTGATTTTTTTCCTTCTAATTGACAACTTCGTTGAAAATTTTAGTTGTAAATTGAAAAATACATGTGTGTGTGTATATATATATATATATATATTAACAAACAATGTTTCAAATCTTTATCAATATTTTTTATTTGAAAACCAAAATATCTATCTGAATCTTATAGACATGTGTTATTAGATATTCATATCATGCATCAAACCACAGCACAATCTGGCCTCTGACATCTCTCATTTGCAGACAAACCACCATTTTAACCATTCCTGAAGAAAAATATAAGAAATTCATATATAAATTAATTGAAAGCTTGCATTATTCTTTTGATGGTGAAATTATATTTCTTATGGGGTACTGAAATAAATTTTGGTAAACGAAAGACTGGACCGAGCGCCACATGGATAGATTCCCGGGATGACGAATAACAGAAGTAATTGGTACTTGGAAATGTAAGAATACCTATCTACCTAGCCGGAAAGCGGAAACAACCCCCTCAACATCCAAATCTAAATCTTCTAAGTTTGGGTAAATATGGGTTTTTGTTTTTTGTCGAGAATTCTCAGATATTCAGAGACACGCCCCCTTCTCCACACACACGCATTGTAAAACGATGCTACATGTATGCCGTTTAAACTCTGTATACAAAATTATTTTCAAATACAAGGTGTAAAATCAGAACATTTTTTTATAAGATTATATTATCAACGAGATAGTTTCAATAGAATCCCTCACTCCTGTGTACACATACTGTATCAAAAACTGGGTCAGTGTGAACAAAAAGGAGATAATATATATGTATCTAAAGATAACATATATGTATATGTACATCATTTGTATGTATTGCTGCCCCTTGAGGGCCCTTGATTGGAAATAAAAAAAAATATAGTATACTAAATAGTACGGAAGCCGGTAGGGGCCAGGGTTTATAATTCATATTAATTTAACTGGCCGTCGCCACTCAATTTAAATGACAGCCTCCAGTAATTCAGCTGTTCTCTCTCTCTCTCTCTCTCTCTCCAAAATGAAAGGGGTGCAAATGTGTTATAAAGTTAAGAGTATCGAACATTTGTCGAACGTGCTGTTAAATTGATTGTTCAATATAGGTGGCAGGGGACAGTTTCTTTGGTTTTGAAACATGTGGATAGGGGGTATACACCAAAGTCAGATTATGACAGACTAATGAAAAATCATATTTCCCTTTTATGTCAATACTTGTATTTCATATTAGTGTAGTTAATAAATGATGCCCCTAAAAATTACATGCAATCTATAAATACTGGTGCTGGTGCACAAAACATGCTCTGAGCTGGTTCCCCTTTTTTGCTTTGATTTTCCCTCATTTGGGCTAATCTGCACCACCCCCACACCATCACAGTACCAAACATGGGGATTTAGACACTGTGCACAATCAAGAACCCTATCTGCCCTTCTCAAAAATCTACCTCTCATATGGGACCATCCACCTTCCCTCACAGCTGCAGACCTTTTGCTAGACCCTGCATGTTTTCACCGGAATTTCTTCAGCAACTGACCACGTGTCTTAGTTTCGTATTTGCACCCATCTATATGCTAGGAATCATGGTGACACCTACATGTTGTATATGAACATTTTTACAAACGATGCTGCATGTGTCTATGCACGATCCCCCCCCCCCCCCCCTTCCGCCACACAAACGATGCTGTTGTCTATCAGGCACTTGTTTCTGTATATAAGTTTTGACGTCTGTATACTAATAATATTAGTATACAGACGTCAAAACTTATACACTTGTTTCTGTATATAAGTTTTGACGTCTGTATACTAATAATATTAGTATACAGACGTCAAAACTTATATACAGAAACAAGTGCCTGTGGAATGTACATGTAATTGTGTTTGAATGATCAAACAAATTGTTAAGATAGTTTTGCTTACAATGATCGTTGTAATATACATGTATCGAATTTTAGACTTGGAAGGGGGGGGGGGAGTTAATGGCTACACTATCATTGTGATATTAATAAATGTATATATGTGATATTGTAACATTTATTATGAAAGAAATAACAATATGGTGTCATTCTAGCGTGTAAATTGTTTTAATCTGTTACATGTAACTTGTTTATTGAAATTCATATCTTAAAAAATTAACAATTTCTTTTTCCGACAGTGCGAAGTACTAATGTGACCCAGACACCAGACATGCTGCACCCCCGGCGCAGTGCCCAGGACGTCCTGCTGTGTGACTCCTGTGAAACTGCCCCCCTACAGAGTCACTGTGAACGTTGTAATATAAATCTCTATACTAACTGTGTAGGAAAACATCTCTTGGATTCGTCTAAAAGACACAACGGTGTGCCCTATAAACAAAAAATGTCTACCCCTAATTGCCCAAAATGTCCCAGCCACCCTGACAAACATTGTGAACTTCACTGTGAGAAATGCGACCTTCCCGTCTGTTTTACCTGCGTCGCCTCTAGTCAACATGAAGGACACAAGTTATCAGAAGTTATGAAAAAACTCAGCACTAAAACACAAGGTTTACGAAAAGATTTGGAAGAACTCGAGACCAAAATTTATCCCCGATATGAAAAATTTGTCTCCGATGTCCACCGCCATTGTCAACCAGCGGAAATCCGACATTGCGGAAATGAAAACAAAACATCTGGCTGCCTTAAATAAAAACACAGATGAAATCACACACAGTATTACTGAACTCAAACAAATCATTCTAAATCTGAAGGCAATATTGGAATCCAATGACGTCTCCCTAATCTAGGAATGCCGAGTTCAGGAGATTACCACCAAAAGTCCAAGTTACATTACCAAGTTTGTCACCTCAGAAAATAAATACAGAACAGCTCCGTGAAATGTCTGGTTCTCTGTCGCCATTATCCATTAACACAGAACAAGGCTACACAATGAAGTCAGCAGAAGCTGTATCGTCTCCTCCATTCAAACCACTTCTTGATGAACCGCGCGTCACTGCCACCATAGACACTGGGTATAGCGGACTATACGGTGTTAGCTGTGTCAGTGAAGAACAAGTTTGGACAGGCGGGGATAACGAAATCATGAAGCTGCTCAACCTCCAGAGTAAACTACTGACATCAATACAAACCAAGTCAGGGAGACAACCAGAGGACATAGCAGTGACACGGGACGGAGATCTTGTTTATACTGACTATCATGATAACACTGTGAACCTGGTCAAGAATAAAAAGATACAGACTGTGATCACACTACAGGGGTGGAGACCTTGCGGTGTCTGTCGTACCGCCTCTGATGATCTCCTGGTTACCATGACCAGTGATGATGGAAAACAATCCAAAGTCGTGCGTTACTCCGGCTCCACAGAGAAACAAAGCATTCAGTTTGATGATCAGGGCCGTCCTCTCTATTCATCTGCTCGTTACATCAGTGAGAACAGGAACCTGGATATCTGTGTGGTTGACTGGGGAGTTGATGCAGTAGTGGTGGTCAATCAGTCAGGAGAACTCCGATTTAGATACACTGGTCATCCCTCTAATACCGAGCAATCATTTGATCCAGACGGCATCACTACAGACAGCCAGAGTCACATCCTGATAGCAGACTATGACAATGACTGTATCGACATCATAGATCAGGACGGACAGTTCCTCCGTTACATTCACTGTGATTTAAATTCTCCATTCGGTTTATGCGTGGACATCAGAAACAACCTCTTTGTAGCTGAGCGTAACACTGCTAAATTGAAGAAAATCCAATATCTATAAACACAGTGTTAATTACATATCTAAGCACAGTGTAAATTACACAATTCAACAGTGTTAATTACAGCTCTGTGGATTACAGCTATTAAACAGTGTTAATTACATCTAGAAAAACTGTCAATTACATCTCTAAACACTATGTAATTACCCTTTTGTGTGAAGACTGTTAATTACAGCCGTGTGTTAATTACAGCCGTATGTTAATTACAGCCGTGTGTTAATTACAGCAGAGTTTGTAACGTGTAACTAACCTGTGCATTGACACAGTAGATTTGTGGTTGTTTATTTGTGTCTGATTGAAGCAAGATCTTTCCATTGGTACCAAAGTGTTTGACCTGGTGACCTTCGACCTATATCTTTTAAGCCATATCTTTCAAATCCTAAGAGGTACTGTTTTTATATTAAACGTATGCAGTTTTCGTGAGAATCCCTTTCCAACGAAGCCAGAACCAGAATTGTTGTCCTTGTGACCTTTAGATTGCCCATTGACCTAGTTTTTGGAAATTTTCAAAAAACTTTAACTAAGCTCCTCTTGCACTTCAATTATTACTCAAATGAGCACAAAAACAATTATCAGGCACGTAGCTACAATGGGTCTGCCCCCTCTGCAAAGTTGAATATTTTTAAGTGCAGAGATCGATCTATAGATAGACTGGTAGCACCCCCCCCTCTATAAAAAATCACTGTGAATGGTATTGGAAATATAAAATTTAATTGATGATGAATAGAACTGAAAGATCAACCCATGCCACCTTCCCTCTCGAGCTTTAATTTTTATTATTTTCTAAAATTTACTTGTCAAGAATTGTCGGGCAATATCATAAAGTCACCCCCTTTTTAAAACGATGCTACATGCCTGGTGCACGATATAGGGCTCAGTGGGTGTGACAGGTCGACAAGGGATGCTTACTCTTCCTAGGCACCTGATCCCACCTCTGGTGTGTCCAGGGGTCCGTGTTTCCCCAACTCGCTATTTTGTATTGCTCATAGGAGATATGAGATTGATTACTGTTCGTTACCTTCACCTTTTATGCCTACATTATGCTTTTAATTCTACGTTTCTGTTGTTTTAAAACAGATTATTACTGAAATTCTCGGTATTAATTGCATTATAACTTGGACAGAAATAAATGTCGAATACACCTATAACATCCCCCTTCCCAAACTCTAGAATTTGACGAAGTGGATATTCTTTAAAGTTTTCTCCAATAAAATTGAAGAAATTAAACCTTGTTCTTGTCATGGGTACAATACAACCAGTTAAAACTGAGCTTAATAAAGAATTTGGTAACATCAGATTTACTATACACTAGTTGTAAATAATATTTATGTGAAGTTTAGGATCGCAATCATAAGTGGAACCCCCCCCCCCATCCCTAACTTCCAGTGCAAGGGAAGTAATTGCAAAAATATAGGCCATTCAGAAGACTGTTGGAAGACCTGATCACCAACGCAACTGTCTATGATGTCAGAAGGGCTAGTCTTTAATTTATCGCGAGGAATGGTCGTGTAAAGTGTTGAAAAGTCATACATTTTGATATTGTTGATGTGAGAGAAAGTTTTGCGATTTCAAATTTACTAAAAGTTCATTAGAATTATTTAGAATCTACACATGATAGATAAATGTAATCGAACAGTCTCCTTCACGGCATTTCACACTTTGACCTTGTGGTCTTATAGTAACCTACTTGTTGGAAAATGTAACCTATCAAATATCTTCAGAACTATTCAAGGTAGGGCTTTCATATTTTGTTTATAAATCTTTAATGACATAACCTTGTGATACAAGCGTGTTTGATTTTGTGACCTTATTTTTAAAAGCCTGACCTAATCAATATCTCATAAACTATTTAAGATGGAGCTGTATAGATATTTCGTATGGCTAGATCATTCAATTCATACCATGATGTATGCCCTTGTGACCTTTGTTTTAATCATAACAGCAAGGTTATGTTGGTCTTATTGGTGTTGAGGCACATCCATGTTATGCAATTTCAGTTTCAGTTAATTCTTTGGGGCTAGGTTGGCGCATAGACATATACAGTTGCTTCTTGAACAAAAATGGAAAAAGGAAATATTCATATCTAGTGATCAGCCATCAAAAAATATTATTTCGTTAAACATCACTCTGATTCCACACACAAGTACTCTGAAGTGGAAATAAAATATATGAGATTAGATATTTTTTCCTTTATATAAGCATGTAAAATTTGATTCCCTATTGTGGCTCCACCTTACCCCCAGGGACCATGGTTTTTACTAACTTAAAATCTACTCTATGTCGGGAAGCTTTCGTGAAATTTCAACTTTTCTGGCCCTGTGGTTCTTGAGAGGAAGATTTTTAAATAACCCACCCCTTTTTTCTTTTCGTGATTATCCCCTTCACCCTAGGTGAATTTGTACCAAGTTTGATTGAAATTGGCCCATTGGTTCTGGAGATATATTAGCATGTAAAACTTTGATCCCCTATTATGGCCCCACCCTACACCCGGGGGTCCTGATCTGAACAAAATTTAATCTACTTTACGCCTGGGAGCTTTCAGGTAAATCTCTACTCTTGCTCAGTGATTCTTGAAGATTTTTAAAGATTTCCCCATACATGTATATTGCCATGTAAATTTTTATTCTATTTTGTGGCCCCACCCTACCCCCCGGGGATGATGATTTTAACAAACTGGAATCTGCAAATTTTCAGGGAGCTGTCTTTTACATTTAAGCTTTTCTGGCCCAGTGGTTCTTGGAATTTTTTTTTTACATGACCCCACCCTATTTGCAATTCCAAACATAGTAAGTACTCTGATATCACACATAGTAAGTACTCTGATACCACACATAGTAAGTAGACTTATACCACGCATAGTAAGTACTCTGATACCATGCATAGTAAGTACTCTGATACCATGTATAGTAAGTACTCTGATACCACCCGTAGTAAGTACTCTGATACTGTACATAGTAAGTACTCTGATATCGCCCATAGTAAGTACTCTGATGTCGCCCATAGTAAGTACTCTGATACCACCCGTAGTAAGTACTCTGATACCACCCGTAGTAAGTACTCTGATACTGTGCATAGTAAGTACTCTGATACCACCCGTAGTAAGTACTCTTCTAAAATTACGTTTAGGAATGTTTGGAGTTATTTACGGCAAGGTGTAGAGAAACATGGTTGACATTAATGACAAGTAAAAAGAAGCGCTAGACCTTACAATCAAAGAGTACAACGTGCTTATTATCTCAGATCAGAGTGGGAGGGGTTATGTTATTGGAGAGAGACGAATGAAGAACACTTGATAGAAAGGGGAAAAAAATGGATGCATGAATTAAAAGTAGGGCAAACACGGACCCCTAGACATACCAGAGGTGGGATCAGGTGCCTAGGAGGAGTAAGCATCCCCTATCGACTGGTCACACCCGCCGTGATCTGATGTTTTTTCAAGGGATTTCACAGTGGAGCAACAAATACTGCCCAATAAACCTAGACAAGATCAGGTGATATACAAAGTGCACATGTACTTACAGACGAACAAAACATTACATGTAAAGAACTGATCGCGTTGAAAACCAGGAAAATGATGCAAATTTTTTTATTCAAGAAACCTTAAATGACAAACTCTCCAAACTAGATCAAGACCACTGTGGTACAAACGAGGGCAAACATCCAAATTGAAGGATGTGGATAAAACATTTCACTAGGGTTGATTGATTGAATGTTGTTTAACATCCGTCTCGAGAATATTTCACTCATATGGAGACGTCACCATTTACGGTGAAGGACTAAAATTTCGACGTATGGCCTTTGAGCAGGGAGGGATCTTTATCGTGCCACACCTGCTGTGACACGGTACCTCGGTTTTTGCGGTCTCATCCGAAGGACAGCCCCCATTTTGTTGCCTCTTACGACAAGCATGGGGTACTGAGGACCTATTCTAACCCGGATCCCCACGGGACCACTAGGGCTGATGAATAAATCACTGAGGACTGTATTCATAGAATTGCTAAAGAGATTAACTAAAAGTTTTAGTGAAGTGTTTGACATTGTAGCACTCTATAAAAGGCAACAACTGTGAAGGCTACACCAGTGCCAGTTGTAATACATTAATTCTGTTTAAGGTAGCTCCATCCTCATGTGACGTCAATATTAATGAATGAAAGTGAAAAAAAATCTATATAAATTTCCACTCAATAAAGTTTAATTTATTTAATAATCAAAGAAAATTTGTATGTCGCCAGCTTTTTTTTTTTTTAAGATGATAGACGTACAAAAACACAAGTATAGTAGCATAGTTCAACATCAGAAAATCACACGTGTTCGTAAAACAGAATAATAAATATGCCTATAGATAAAAAATTGTTAAAATCACAAATTCTTTATGTCTACAGTTTAGAAAAACTGCCAATTTACAAAAATGTATAAATTGATCGTGAATATCGAGGAAATCATTGTATACCCCGGTAATGGACATACAGCCAAGGAAATACCAGCATAGGAGTTATTGCCCTTGACATATTTTATTATCATAAATAATTAATTATCTATGGAAAATATAAACCTTTTCACAGTCAATAGTTTACCAATTTTTTCAAAATTTTATTCAGTTAACAAAATTCCAATGAAAAATATATTTCTATCATGCTCAAAGTTTACTGTAAAAAAGATTTTTGCAAAAACCTATGACATCACATGAGGATCGATCTATCTTAATAGTTGACTTGCCCAGAGTAACCCTAATGTAGCGTAGCGGAAATTGGGTCAGGCATCCGACTCACGATCACTTTAATTACCCTATCACTTTGAAATTTTAAAATCATTTCCAGTTTTTAGATCCCTCGTAATACATATGTTCTAAATATTATATGTGAATTTTTATCAAGTTAACTTAAAACTTGACTTTACGTTAAATAATGTATCATTCTAATTATATTAGAACCATCTAAAAACTCTCAAGAGAATCTAACGCTTTCTCATCCGGATTTCTAATTTCCTCATTGTTGTTTCCACGATTATGTGTACTCATCTTGGTTAAAGGGACGCTTAATGTTTTGTGGACGTTGGCAACAAGGAGGTAACGTATTTATATATTGGAAAAAAATCAAATTGTTTGCTCTTTAATTGTATTTTAGTATTATTTTTCAAACATTAGTAATTAGAAGGATGTCACTTTACTTTTTGTGTACACTGTTGACTATTGTTTTCTGATTGTACAAGTCCTGCAAATTACACCACATCAGGTACCCGTTCAAGATTCTTACTATTCTTAATGCGGTGTTATATACATGAAAATACATTATAGTTCTATTGAATACGCTAATGATGATATATGTACGCTGTTACATATATATGTACATCATACTTTGTAATATTTCCTGAAAAAGACTAGATACCTTGTTCATTAATCCGAGATTCCTCTGACTCTTACCCCCGCTTTTATATTGTGACATGTGCGGGTTAGAGTCAGAGCGGTCTCCATATTGAAAAGTGGGAATTCAGCGACACCAGTTGGTGTTGCTACTTTACCTTCCTCTTACAACTTTATTTCGCGGATTATCTTCCAAGACATCTACAAATAGATCATATGATCAATACGATGCTATCGCCGTTTAAACAGCCCTAACATGAAATTTTGTGTGTTTATGTGCTGATGTCATGCACAAAGAAATTGAATGGTGAGCCAGCAACCTAATTCAAGTGATGCTTCATTTATCGGTGATAGCATCGTAGTAATCATGATCTATTTGCAGAATAATCTTCCGATAACTGAATCCTCATGTCTTGGAAGATAGATTTGCAAAATAAAGTTGTAAGAGATCGGTAAAGCAGCGACACCGCTGAATTCCCACTTTTCAATATGGAGTCTGCTCTGACTCTCCCCAGCACATGTCACAATATACGAGTGGGGGTAAGAGTCAGAGGAATCTTGGATTACTTGTTCATATACGTGCACATGCGTATAACTTAGAGGCAGAATAATCAACCAGATGCATTGTGGCCATTACCAGGCAGAACTAGATAGAACGTTCTATCGTTAAAGTGATAATGTCCTACTGCCTGGTGGGGACCTGTCCCGTGACACAGTTGAATTGTTCTAACGAAGGCAGAACCAGAACTTAAAACACGATCTGCATCAATTGAAAAGAGATTCTTTTTTTCTTGGTGGTTATTTAAATCTGCTGTACTATGTAAGGGATTTTGGATCAAATCTTATGACTCAATGACACAATTGCCATGCTGCAGTAGTGAAGTTGTTTTGAGTTGTCAGTTAACATCTAAACATCTCCACTACCAGACATCAGAAATTTAATCCATTAGTTTTTGGTACTAATGCATTTACTTGCAACATTTTGAAAAATAATCTTCAAACCAGGCAGATATATTTGTATCAGAAATGAGTCGTCTTTAGCCATCACTAATTTGTATACAAGAATTGAACCAAATGATGCATAATTTTCGTTATGAGTAACTTGGAGAGTCATAATAAATGCAGGGGAAAAATACCATGATATCCATGGATATCCGCATATCTCTATGAAACAACCGTGGATGCCCATAACATAGCAGTAACCGTAATCTTCTGTATGCTCCGTGATCACAGCAGCACTGACTGGGATTTTTTTTCTGGGGATGTACCGGTAGCTACGTGCTTATCTGCAGGGAAACTGGTGTTTTCTGTGTCGATAAGACCGTATTGACAACGGCATTAAGATGTCACAGAACCCAAAGATGCCGAATCACCAAGATGACTAGAATTTTGCATCCGACGTCGACCGGCTCCTGATCATGAATGTGTGAAAGGGGCTTTAAGTGCATGTCCACCTTACCGATTTGTTGGCAAGGCCATTTCTATTTCAATGTTGACTAAAAATTTCAAACTCAATATTTGTTTTAATAATTTAGTACAGGCACCTTGTACGCCTAATTATAAAATCATCAACTGAAATGTATCCAGTACAGTGATATCTTTTAAGGTCACAGGTGTGAAAAACACACTTGTCAAATCATGGATACTATGCCATCAAAAGTGTACAATTTGCTAATGAGACTTACAAATTGATACTTATAAGCACATAGCTATGTTTTGGGCAGATAGGTTACATGCAGTATTTTTTCAATGAATTTTACAGAAAAAATACTGGTGATTTGAAATCACTACTTTATGAATGGAACTACTTTCTAACCGGATATGTTTTAGGCAAAGCTTCTATATATACAATTGTTTTCAATTGCTACACTCATTATAAGCTGCATTGCCCTGAAGTGGGGCAGCCTTTTAATATTCAACATGTCCATTCCAGCTCGGTTTTAATTTTTTTAACTGTACATTTAAAAGTTTGCAATACTCGAAAGAGAATTGGGGTAACAATTTGGAAAACTGGAAACCTTGAATTTTGATTGCAATGTTTTTCAGGATTGAATCAAGATGAGTCTGAGCCACGGACAATTGCTGGTCCACTGTGTCCAGGTGCTGGATACCTACAAAGGTGATGTACAATCCGTGGAGGAACACGTCAACAAATACCTGAAATATAACCAGGTGAGAAAGTCAGTACTGAAATATAACCAGGTGAGAAAGTCGATACCTCTGTGTATATAGTCAAACCTCGTTATCTCAAAATATAACCAGGTGAGAAAGTCGATACCTCTGTGTATATAGTCAAACCTCGTTATCTCGAAATATAACCAGGTGAGAAAGTCAATTTTCTGTGTATACAGTCAAATCTCGTTATCTCAAAATAAAACCAGGTGAGATGGTCAGAACCTCTGTGTATATAGTCAAACCTTGTTATCTCAGACTCAATGCGGCCGAGAATAAACTTAGAGATATCCAAGGGTTAAAAAACCTCACTTTGATATATCATTTATACTTGAGATATTGATGTTCGGGATACTGAAGTTCAACTGTGTATATATATATATAGGAAAAAATTCAGATGAAGATTTTACATTTATTCCAAAGCGCTTTCGCTCTACGGCTCTTCAGTGGAATTTAAAAAACAATAGTAACATAACTAGATGTCGTTATTATGACGTCATAGTAAAAGACGATGTAAAATATTTGGCGCAATAAATGTTCAAAGAAAGCGCCAAAGTAATTATACATTATAATAATGTGTAACACATATTCACATGCTTATAAACATTTCAATTCACGAAACATATTATGAATTCAATTATGCATGTGAAATTTATAGTAAATTATCTATAATTGAGTTTCAGGTTAAATTTATTAATGGAATATTGTTCTTTTGCCTGTCGTAATTGTTCATTTTCTTCTATAACTTTATAAAACGGAAACATTTTGAAACGTCTTCTGCCGCACACATCAAAATGTTCACTACAGGGAGTGTTTCTCACAGATGGGTCCCTGATTGGCTGTTTATGGACACGTACTCAGTTGGATACTTTTTTCCTGGTTTGTCCCATGTAGTTTTCGCCACATCCTTCACATGTCATACAGTAAATTACGTTTTTTGTTTTACAATTCATATATTTAATCAAACTTCAAAAGTCATTCCGTTTTTAAATGTAATAGAATTTCTGGTTTGTAATAAATCACAGGTTCCACAACGTACCGGTGGGTCTTCACATTTGGAGACGGTAGATATTTCAAAGCTAGATTTACGTCCGATAAAGATCATGACCCTTGCAACTCAAAAAGTTCAAAAACATTGCTTAAGCTCCATGCTGATGTAAAAAATAATGAACCATTGCTGTTGAAATGAAGACACTCTCTGATGTGTCCTTCACGCTGACTGATGGTAATTAACAACTGAATGTTGGAATTTATATCTTAATTAATGTAATAATCTGTTTGTATTTCAGATCTATGATGATAGCGATCAGACGTTTATTGTGGAAGTTTTCTCTGAGATCGTCCGGTATGCCAGCCTTATGCAGGTTGTTCTGGATGGATTCTATGCCAAGGATGGAAAGAAAACTCTCCGATCAGAACAGAACCTGTACACAGGTTTAAATTTCTCTTTTGTTGTCTGCATATCTAAATCATTAAAAGACATAGTCCAGGTGTACACAGAAAAATAGTAATACAAAAAGCATTTCAGTTTGATAATACATTATTAAGAGACAGAGATTGAGATTATAATGTTTTTTAGTTGTATGTTACCTTGCCCTCTTTCGACTGGATGAACTTGGAATGGCTCACTTCAGAAAATTTGTGTCGTCACAAGACGTAAATCGGATGTACAGGGTAACAATTTTGTGATTTAATGTAAAATTTGCAATTTGAAAATATTTTTCACAACACATCCCCTCTAATCGATTGGATATTCCGGATACATGTAATACACCTATCAACCAATAATTTGAATTATTCCCCTTTGTGCATTGGGATTACATATATGTATTTAGTCGATCAGAGGGTCTGTAGTTTGCAAATAATTTTTCCTTGAAACGTAACAAGATTTTTGAATGTAATAAATTTTAATGAAATATAATGTTGATCAGTATTTAGAACCCTTTTTTTCAGTTCTTGAATTTTTTCCTGGATGAAAAAAATTTATTGACTTGGATCCGAGATGGCTGGGAAAAATTCTATGAGCGTGTCTTTGTAGAAACCAACATTATCTCCTCCATACAGAGGTAGGGGATTGTGTCAAACTACTGATAAATTATCTCCGTACGGAGATAGGGGACTATATCAAGTTACTGATAAATTATCTCTTTCATACAGAGATAGGGGACTCTATCAAGCTACTGATAAATTATCTCCACACAAGATGGCTGTATCAAGCTAATGCATTTTAAAAATAAAATGACTGTTATGAAACCTGTTTGTGAATCATGCACACATAGATTAAGGATTAGTTTGTGAATTTAGAATTTATATATAGGTACAGCTATATTTATATATATTGATTGATTATTACATGTAGGTACAGTTATATTGATTGATTGATTGATTTACCTGAACAGGTGGATGCCGGAACTTCAGGAGATGATTGGACAGATGAAGGATAAAATTGCTAACCGACTAAAACCCAAACGCAAAAACTTGCCAACTACAGGTAGCTTTTGTGATAAGTTGTAGACTGAATCCAGAAATACCCTGACAGAATTTTATAAACCTATGAATGACTTAGCTAAGAACACAAAGGTTTTAAATAATGTCGGTATTTATCATAAGGTATATAAAACATTGATACTTAAATATTTCACAGTGTGTTAGTTTAAAAATCTTTTATCATAAAAAATGGAAAACAAAGATTTGTAAAGTCAGCTTTAATGAAGAATTCGAACTCTGTTTGAGAGTGATTTTATTTTGCCTTTCCTATCCTTAGGCAGTTTTCTCACCGGGTTTACATGTCTCTTCCAAGTGCTAAATATTTAAATTTTCTTGTCTTTGGAGAAACAAGAAATATGTCAGACATTTTTCTGATTGTCTGAGAAGCTATATTTATATAAATATATAAAACGCAATTGCTCGAAGTCAACTCTTGATTTTTTCGTACCCAAGCTGTAATCAGAGATACAGGGACATTAATTTTTTGGTCTGTCTGTTAAATTTCTCTGCAAAAACCTCAACATTGGCCATAACTTTTACTCACTTAGTGCTAGGACTTTCATATTTTACATCACTTTTGTGTATTCCTTGTGACAAGACCTTTCTTTGGATTACTCTGCAGCGGGAGTATCATGCAGTGTTTTACAAATGCATCTTGTTTTCACTTAGTAAATTAAGCCAATTTACTCTTTTTTCTTCTCAAAATCCAGGTCTTTCGGAACTCTTGATCAGTATCAAACTGAAATCAAGGTCTTGTTGTGCCTATTTCTGTAAATTAATTTCACTGTAAAATAAAACTTGAATGCTGTTTGTTATCACTAGTAGTCTGTCAGGTGTTTCTTTCTTAGTGACATATGATCGATACCTGGGAAATTTAATGGCTTGTGTAGTGAATGCACATCTTGTAAATTGGATGTTTGAGCAGATCAAGTGACAGTATCGTGTACACAGCAAATTAATTGCCCTGTAGGATTGGAATCAACAATTAAAATAAATTTTTGAATTAAAATACTATTAGACAATGTTAGTTATAAAAATGTGCCACAATATTGTGAGTGAGCGGTAAAACGAGTAGTCACAATTTAATATTAATTAGATGTTGGGATGTTGAGTACTCTTTTTTGATTACTTTGAAATAAATTACACTGATAAAGTATTGACTACATACTGCCACAAGCCATCATTCTACTTTCATTTTCTTAGCAATGAAACAAAATACAAAATATGAAAACAAATTACTTTTCTAAAATTCTCTTGCATCAGAGACTGCAATATTAACCTGAAAATATGACTGCATTTTCATCTTAGTTATGTTTAGATGTTTACAACAATGAAAATTATTGTGCAGTATACTTATTGAGGTGGTGGCATGCCAATTACTCGACCCTTAGAAATGAAAACCCACAATCTCTCGAAATGTTTACTATGATCACATAGACTTTTTAAATGTATGATTTCTGTGACTATTATTTTCCAGAAACCAAACCATTCAACATTACACAACCCCGCCCTAGAAGTATTCCCATACCGGAACCTGTAAGTTCACCTTCGTTTCCAGATTAACTTTCTGACATTTTGTTTTCAGGACATAGGATACCCCCCCCAAAATTTGTTATAGGATCTTTTTTAAAACTATTTGTTAATGTTTTAATATTACTAAACACCCATATTTACCACAAAATGTTCCTATGAAGCCACCTATATTTTTGCATTATTCACAAATCTTTACTCGAAAATTCAATGGCAAAAACTTGCACAAAAATTGAAATCCTTCAAAAATGTTTTTCATTGAGCATTTCATCTATTAACGACTGATTTACCTTGTTGTTTAATCAAATAAAAGAAAATTTCCATGTAAACATCGCAAAATCCTACTTCCTTTAATCCATCCAAAATCTTTGGTGTCCTATATGACCTTCAAGTTGAATTTTTCACAGAAATACTGGGTAACACAAAACTACTTAAAAAATGAATTGTCATCTTTTAGATACCCAAACTGACAAAACACAAACCAGCGCCCAAAACACTGTACTCCGAACCGAAAGAATTCAACAAAATCAAGAGAAACAAGGAATCCAACAGGAGGGTGGCAGAGGTTTGTACTGCTTATATAAACCTACAGACTGTCACATACAGCTTATAAACCTACAGACTGTTACATACAGCTTATAAACCTATAGAATGTTACATACAGCTTATAAACCTATAGAACTTGTAATGTTGACAACACAATGTTACATACGGCTTATGAATCTAAAGAACTCATTATGTTGACAACACAATGTTACATACAGCTTATAAACCTAAAGAACTCATTATGTTGACAACACAATGTTACATACAGCTTATAAACCTATAGAACTTGTAATGTTGACAACACAATGTTACATACAGCTTATAAACCTATAGAACTTGTAATGTTGACAGCACAATGTTACATACAGCTTATAAATCTAAAGAACTCATTATGTTGACAACACAATGTTACATACAGCATATAAATCTAAAGAACTCATTATGTTGACAACACAATGTTACATACAGCTTATAAACCTATAGAACTTGTAATGTTGACAACACAATGTTACATACAGCTTATAAACCTATAGAACTCATTATGTTGGCAACAGACAGACGCCAGACGGGGGGAGAGCTGTCAATCACAAGATTTTAGTGATCTCTTTAATCTTTACTGACTCTGTCATTAACTTAATGGAAGATGGTACAGAGTGTTTAATTCTGAATAATTATAGAAGAACTCAAAAGTTCAGATGAATGGCGCAGAGTATTTAATTCTGAATAATTATAGTGACTCAAAAGTTCAGTTGCAAAAGTTTATACAGTTTTGTCAACCACTTAGGACACTTAGATATGTTTTAAAATCTTCACTGTTTATTGACTGGTTCTATAGGAGAGACTTATGGAAGCTTCCAGAATCCAGTTCGCGTGTGCAAACCCAGAGAAATCCCAGAAAACCAAGGAAATATTAACTAACATTGTCAGTGAGGAAGATGCCAAGCTGGAGTTTGAGAGACACCGGGCAAACCCCCCTCCCTCTTTCCTGGTGAGTCTCCGACTGGTACACTGGTATAACGATACCTAAATACAATTTGTTTGTGGCACAAATCATCACTTGGTGGTCAAACTTACAGTAAAAGTGTTATTTAGTACGTAGGGGGTTATAAGTACGCATTGTCAATTTCGATTAAGCAATCCCATTCAAAATGTAAATATTTTTTTTGTTAAATGCATTTTTCTTATTAGAATTTCTTAATTATCATCATTTATTTCTATACTGACCTTAACTGTGAAATTTGCAGAACTATAGAGCCATTATGTTAAATTTCACTGGTCACTTTAGCCATGTTGAGTAGCAGTGATTTACAGTGGGTAAACACTAAACAGGTGTCAAAATTCTAGATTGTACTAAACTGAAATCGCAAAATTGTATCAGACATTTCCACTGGTCATTTAGAAGTCATGCACAGGCAGTTTGATTTTGAAGGAAATAAGGAATTGTAAAAGATGACGAATGTTGTTTTTCTGTGAGTTTTTACGTATTTTGATATTTATTGATTTCTAGAGAATATCCAGGATTTTGCTAAGCCATACAAAATCTGCGATGTATAAACTTAGGGACTACTTCTTGTTCATACTCACTATGTGACATCACAGTGAACGATAATGATAAATGTAAACACCTTGTCTGCTGCCAAAAATATGCACAAATGTGCACTTCTAGAAATGAAAATATATGTAAAATTAGCAATAAAAATGTTATTGACTGAATATAAGGAAATATGCCTGGTTGTGATACTTTACGAAATTAAATATGGATTAATTCATTAAAGTAGTCTTAGAGAACATATTTTTTGTGGGTATTGAAATTCATATATGGTTGTTTTACAGGGATTAATTCATTTAGGTTTCAGCCATACATTTTTGTTGATATATCTAGAGTATTCTTAAAGATGGGAATATAATAATGAAAATTTGAACATTTTCTCTAATAATAATTTTCAATATCAAAATCCAGTCATCAGCCCCATCAAGCCGGTCTTCCATGCGAAGGCTGACTGCGAAGGAGAGACAGGAACTATATGTAAGTCTGCTGCATGGAAAAATGGCATGCACTGTGTGAAATACGCTGCATGGAACGATTTTATGTATGGTGTGATATTTAAATGCATGCACTCGATTTCAAGTCTGCATGGGGTTCTGCATGGAGATCAGAATCAAGCCGTGGGGTCAGGCAATACTTGGATGAAATCTTAATTAGGTCACGAGATGAAGTTCGGGATGCATTGTTTTTAGCTTGTCTGTCTGTTATTTTAATTGTAGTGATAACTTTAGAATTATGTTAAGATAAAGACTTCATATTTGGTGAACTGAGAGGTGAAAGCTTTATGTTAGATCAATGTAGAACTTAACCTTTGGGAAATAATGTATACCGTAATGGAATATCTCATTTTAAATAATCCAATTTGCTAGTTTTTATAATTTCTCTCACAAAGTCACTGCATGAAAATCCTATACAGATGCATGAATATTTAACCCGACTAAGAAAGTTCTATCTCTATATATAGTAGTAATGAAATACAAAAATCACTAGTATATTTTGTATATTTGTGCACGGTGATTGTATTTTGGATGGGCTGTGTGAGTTTAACTTTTTGATTAGAGATGTGGGGTGGGGGATGGGGGGTGGGGATGCGTGTGATGTGTGAAGTCTGGAGGTATGCCTGTGCAGAAATGAAATGTGCTTGCTGGGTTTCAAATGAGACTCTTTTTTTCTCCAGAATATGGAGTTGCATTGTCTAGAAATAGCCCAGCTAATTTGATGTTCAATATGGAGTGCAATTTTTTTTCGTAAAAAAGGAATAAAAAATGACTTGTTTTATGGATTAATGGACTATGGTTTGGTGATATCTAAACTAAATACTAACTTATTAACCAGGTGAAAAACAAATCTACTGCCTTCACTTATTCTAATTATGAATATATGTACTTAAAAATTTCAGAGTCGAGAAATTCCAATTAAGATGAACACAGCCACCATTTTACGAGAAGGAAATCTGTACAGGAAGAAAGAGGCAGAGGAAATAAAGAAGTGAGTAAAATGTTGTTTATTTACATGTGAAGGGGAAGGGGGGGGGGGTAAATAAAGAAGTGAGTAAAATGTTATTTAACATTCAAAAGTAAGGGGGGGGGGGTGTAAATAAAGAAGTCAGAAAAATGTTGTTTATCTAAAAGTGATGGGAAGGATAAAGAAGTGAAAGAAATGTTGTTTATAAAGTGAGGGGGGGGGGCAGAGTAAATAAAGAAGTGAAAGAAATGTTGTTTATAAAGTGAGGGGGGGGGGGGGCAGAGTAAATAAAGAAGTGAAAGAAATGTTGTTTATAAAGTGAGGAGGGGGGGGGGGGGGTTAGGGGTGGAGAGTAAATAAAGAAATGAGAGAAATGTTATTTATTTGTAAAGTGGAGGGGGGGGGGGGGGGTGGCGAGTAAATACAGAAGTGAGTTTTTAAAAAGTGACTGGGGGGGGGGGGGAGGGGGGGGGCAAAGGAAATAAAGAAGTGAGAGAAATGTTGTTTATGAAGTTAGGGGGGGGGGGGGCAGAGTAAATAAAAAAAGTGAGAGATATGTTGTTTTTAAAGTGAGGGGGGGGGGGGGGGGGGGGGGGGGGGGGGGCAGAGTAAATAAAGAAGTGAGAGAAATGTTGATTACAAAGTGAGGGGGATCGGGCAATGGGTTTGACTATGCTGACACTTCCACCAAAAATAGGAATTATTAGGAATGTTGAAGCAGTAGGAACTATGAATATCAACAGAATCTGAAGGAGATGTGAAAATACTTAGTGATAAAACCACTTTGGAGACCATTTTAATTGTTTAGAGCTTTATTTGTTTATTACAAAGTCTGTAACATGCAGCATGAATTTGGAGCTTATCGGATGTTCACAAGAAATCTTTTTATGCTGAAGTCTCAGAATTTAGTGAATACAGATGATTCCTAGTCTGTCTGTCTGTACACCTGTCTGTCTGTCTGTACACCTGTCTGTCTGTACACCTGTCTGTCTGTCTGTACACCTGTCTGTCTGTACACCTGTCTGTCTGTACACCTGTCTGTCCGTCTGTACACCTGTCTGTCTGTCTGTACACTTGTCTGTCTGTCCATCTCTAGTATTATGTAGTATGTAAGTAAATGATAGACACCTACAGAACTAAAGGTTCACAAGGTTACAGAGTAAGGTTCACAAGGTTACAGAACAAAGTTCACAAGGTTACAGAGTAAGGTTCACAAGGTCACAGAGTAAGGTTCACAAGGTCACAGAGTAAGGTAATGAAATTGAGATTTTCTGAGGCTTGCTGGGATTTAGATTATGGATATATAGCCATACTTTTGGATTTGTGGATGAATTTTAAAGTCTTTTGCCTGATGTGTCATGCTTCACTTGTTTCTACAGATGGGAAAACTTAGAAGCCGGAGCTAAGGATGCCAGCGATTTCTTGAAGTGGCAGTCAGAAATGAAACAGAGAGATCTGAAGGAGGAGCTGGCCGAGATCGAACGGCGACGACTACACGGCAAGCTCAGTCACGAGGAGGCCATATTAGCTCGACAGGATCTCATTCTGGAGAATAAACAGAAAGTCAAAAGCATGAAGGAGGAGGTAACTCTCTCACAAAGACTGACTCATGTATCAAGTTATCTCTCACAAAGACTGACTCATGCAATAAGTTATCTCACAAAGACTTACTCATGTAATAAGTTATCTCTCACAAAGACTGACTCATGCAATAAGTTATCTCACAAAGACTTACTCATGTAATAAGTTATCTCACAGAGACTGACCCATGTATCAATTTGTCTCTCACAAACACTGACTCATGTAATAAGTTATCTCACAAAGACTGACTCATGTATCAAGTTATCTCTCACAAAGACTTAACTCATGTATTAAGTTATTTCTCACAAAGACTTAACTCATGTATTAAGTTATCTCACAAAGACTGATTCATGTATTTAAAAGTTATCTCACAGAGACTGACTCATGTAATAAGTTATCTCTCACAAAGACTGACTCATGCATCAAGTTATCTCTCACAAAGACTTAACTCATGTATTAAGTTATCTCTCACAAAGACTGACTCATGTATCATATTATCTCACAGAGACTTAACTCATGTATCAAGTTATCTCACAAAGACTGACTTATGTATCAAGTTATCTCTCACAAAGACTGACCCATGTAATAAGTTATCTTACAAAGACTGACTCCTATATTAAGTTATCTCACAGAGACTGACTCATATATTAAGTTATCCTTTTGATTTTTACTGCAGATATTGTAAAGATTTAGTCTTATGAGTATGATGACATTAAACTATAAAATACTAAGTCTTGTACCTCATTTTAACTCATTGAAGATTTAATTTGGATTTTCATCATGTTTCTGTTGGATGTGTGCAGTTGTTCTATTCTTGTTTGTTTTAATGTAGACCAAGAAAATGATGCAGGAGTATCTACAGAAGAAGTTTAGTGAAGAAAAAGAAATCAGGTAAGAAAATGGATTTATTCCTCATCTAACTTGGTACAAGATTTGATGCACTAGGTACAAGATTTGATGCACTAGGTACAAGATTTGATGCACTTGGTACAAGATTTGGTGCACTTCAGCTTACACAACATTTGATGCACCTTGTTCACTTAGATTGATACACTCTGTACAAGGTTTGATGCGTCTTATTTACGTAGATTGAATACACTCTGTACAAGGTTTGATGCGCCTTGTACAAACATTCAGTGCACTTGGTACAAGATTTGAATTTTCGTTTTGCAGACAGTTAGTGGAGGACACCATGCAGGGTCACAAAAATGCAAAGGAGGCCACAAAGAAACTCCAGGAATACAAACGAAAAATAGGTCAGTGTCATTTTTAGGAGGCCACCAAAAAAAAAAAAAAAAAACTCCAGGAATACAAACGAAAAATAGTTCAGTGTCATTTTTAGGAGGCCACCAAAAAAAAAAAATAAAAATAAAAAAAAATCCAGGAATACAAATGGAAAATAGGTCAGTATCTGTCAGTTGTGTCCCCTCACAGCAAATATGCACATAAGCATCCAGAATCCAGGTCAATGTTGTAGACACCAATGTACATATAGAGTACAATACCAGATTCCAGTCTCTTGTGGCAGGTGGGTGATGGTGGTGGGGAGGGGGCAGGGATTAATTTGTTTTAAAAGTCATAGCTTAAAGTCAGTGAAAGAATGAACATTGTGGAGAGGTGCCCTGCTTTAAGACACACTTGTTTGTTTATAGTTGGAGGTACAGTTGTTTTGTTAATGCTTGGGGTACACATAATTAGAATGTTATACAGATTTTATTCAAGTCTGGCTCAGATCTGTATAAAGTTGTTGCTTATTTTATTTGCTCTTTTGATGTGTCATTATGTGTCTTGCAGTTCAGGATGTCAACGAGGAAAGCAAAGAACTGATGAAGCAGGCTTTGGAAGAGGTCAGTTCTCGTTGCATCCATTCTGTAATGATTGTTCACCAGCTGGGTATAATTAGAAATCTTCAGATTTTAATAAGCTTGTACAAATTAAATTTATGATCTGAAATTTTTTTGATAACCAATGACATTGTTTGCATGTCTTATGTGGGAACTCGCATTCGATGATTGTCTGTGTTAAACTTTAAAGATGATCAGAGACATTGACATACCAGGACATTTTCCTTTGACAGTATTGATCTGAACAGACAAGAAATAGACAGTTGATGACTATCTATTAATTCATTGTTGTTTATATTAGGCGGAGGAAGAAATGAGGAGACGGATGGAGTTGATCCACCAAATCCGAGCGATGGAAGCCGTGCCAATAATCCGACAGAAGTTTGTGGATCTGACAGCCACGTCTGGACATGGACTGCTCAGTGAGATGTCCATAGCAGAGGTATGTACCACAGCAACACAATATCAACCAATGAAAAGATGTCCTTCATGAAAAAATAACATTATATAGCAAAAGGATCATTTTGATTGGATGAAAAGTTTGTTCATATTGTCATATTTGATATGGGGTGATTTTTTTTTCGAAGTACATGACCTGACTACTGTTTTGTTTTCCAGCTGAGAGAAAGACTGTCCCTGTTCAAGACAGCAGAGAAGGAGTCGGAAGAACAGAGGAGGGACGATATTCTTGCTGCCAAACAGGTATACCTTCCTATAAGTGTAGTTCTGAATTCTTTGACACCTTATGTTAGTTCTTGTGTACCAAACAGGCAAACCCTTTCCATTAAGTCATAAGAAAAACAAAGCTGAGATCATGGGACTCGATGTTGGACCAACACGGGAAGCCTCCTTTTAGTGATCTGTGAACAATACTTGTAGTGGTACCATGGAATTTTGCAGACTCATGATGACGAATATTGATGTACAGTTGAGCTGATGACGTGAGCTAGCTGTGTACCAGGGTTTTTTTCAGCATCATATTTTTTTTCTGTGAATAACGCCCAAAAAAGTGTACACAAAATTTACACAAATCAAATTTTTACCATTTCTAAGTGACTGTGAAGAAATAATTTATGCTATTCTAACCCATGTAGGAATTACATGGCTTTAAAAGCAAACAAACTTATTTATTTAATGACAAGATTTTATACTTTGAAGTGATTACGCAAACAAATTAACTAATTTAGTTTCAATTTGCAGAAGTTCAAACTTTCTGTCACAATTTAACCCAATCCCAATATTGATGATATTGAAACCATTCCTGACAATATCAGGTTTTGTTTGCATGTAATTGTACAATCTTGTCAGTCATATTGCCTCATGTGGCTTCATCTGGGTGAGAGATAAATTGATTTTCACCTCATCAATTTTGGAAGGACCCGCTCAGGTGATCGCAAAATTGGCAATTCATTTTTCTAAAACGAATTTTCACTTTTGTTTACACTGAAATCCATCTATTGAAGTAAATCAGTACAATTTGGTGGTATCATGATGTAAATGAGTCGATTTGTACAGAAAACAAACCGAACAGAACACTGCTCACTGAATAGATGTTTTAACCGTGCGCTTACAAGTAAAGAGAGATAACTCTATTTTAAAAACTAATCATTTCTGCAATTCGGAAATGCTTATGTTAACAAAGTGGAAATTGGATACATGTGGAAAAAACCTGATACATGCAATATGGAGAAATTGATAAGGACTTAGGATTATTTAGTCAAGGGAAAACAGGCCCTGTGAACTATCAGGGAAATACCATGAAACAAACTAACAAAGAAACAAAAATAATTTTTGAAGTAATTCTTTCATATACATTAGAATATAGAATTACAGTGTCACTTTAACAATTTCTGTAAAACAGCATTTAGGTTTAATTTCTTACAAATGTTTCTCTTAAGGCCAAAGACCAGATGTTGCTCGAGACATTAGAAACAATATCTAAACATCGGCTGGAACAGACCAAGTCAGCAGCTGTCAGGTAAAGGATTCAACAAAATGTGTCATGGCAAATTTGACCTCTGACTTAGACATATGACCTTGGATTTTATCTATCATAGCCTTGACCTTTCAACTAAAACTTAGGCCAAGGTTAAACCCGACAGACAACCAGACACTGGCTAAAATCAATATGACCCTGATCCTTGACTTTGGGGGCATGAAAACATCAAAAATTTCAACCAACGGTTATTGAACCTTATAGAAGACAACTCGAATCACTTTACAAACATCTTTAGAAAAAGGTGTTTTACAAGCACTAAAGCAGAATTCACACTTGTATAACTAGATAGAAACCCAAACTCCCAGTCGAGGCCCCATTACGTCACCTACGAATAGACCTCTCCTATGTGACACAGTACAATATACAGATTTATATATTGTGAGTACGCAATTATCATGCAGGCAAATAACACTAAAGAAGTAATTCGTAGTTAAAAGTTTGAAGATATTGAGATTATGAGCATTGATATAAAAGTATGGATTTTATTTTAAACATAAAATGATCAAAAGATCATTAAAAAGTAGGGAGACTGTTCAAATTATTGTGTAAAGTAATGAACTTGATGTTTACGTTCTTGTTTTGAAATTTGTTTACGTTAGACGTTATGTTTTTCATCATTCTACAGTGACGTCAAACAGTATACGCGGCCTAAGAAATCGTTATCCCGTAATGCCTAACTGGAAGAGTTTGGTTTGTAAGCAAACAAACTCTGGCGGAAGTTTGGATAGAAACCAGACAGTTGAAACACATTATACAGATGAAGCTCTGAATCCCCATTAATTAGGACCAGATTCATCCATCTTCATGGCATAATGTTTGGATTTCAGATTTGAATGCAGGAAAAAAGGCCTGATTCCCAAGAAACCAGAAATCAAGGACCCTAAGCTGCTGGAGCTTGAGAGGAAACTGGAGGAGAGGAAAGCTCAACGAAAGAAAGAGCAGGAGAAAGCTAAACTGGTCCCCAGCCGGCAATCCATGAACCAGACAAAGAATCTGATTAATCAAAAGGTTGGCATGTGATTTCATTGTAGGTGTCATCAGCTCCACAAAAATATCTTTATATTAGACCAATCATGAAGTCTCAGTATTTATACTCAAAGGTCCACCCTTAAATGAGTTTTCTGTACAATTCTAGCATGACATCCTTAAAGCCTCATGCATATTTGCTGAGGCATGATTGAATGATCTTTGAAATGAAAATTAGCATACATGTAATGAAATATTTACAAATATTGTTTATTGAATTTCAATACCATGGAATCATCATTGTTCTTTGGAGGATCAATGTTTGCAGATTTCATGGGTTACCCTTACCCACAAATTCACATCACCACAAACGTCATTGCTACACTGCAATTATAAGTTTATCTTTTTAAATTAAGCTAGATTTTTTTCATTCCAATCACATTTAAGGTATCTAATAATTAATTTAATCATCATTATCAGTGTTACACTAAAATTGCACAGTCACAATTATAAAAAAAAAAAACCCTTCACAGTCCAACACAATAGAAAGTGCCTTTAATTGTGTCAGTTTGGTAATGGTCCTAGATTTTTATATTAGACAAATTGCTCCATTCATATTATTTACCAACTTGCATACATGTATATTTTCACCATTTTTTTTTTCTTCACCTTTTTCTCTTTTTCATACACTAAATACATGCAATTTTGGCATGAAATATTTGACCTTGAAATGTTGAGGATTGAATAGGGAACAAAATTAATTAGACTGCAGGCTAGTCTTCAGTAATGAATTATATAATTGAATTAATTCAAGTGTGTTTGCATATACTCAATCAATGGTACACATGTTTACTTATTAAACAATTAACAAACACCATTGTCTACACGAAAAGTTTCATTATCTACATTGAACGGCTGGTATTTTAATACATTGTGTATTGAGTTATTGTGTGGTTTTTGTTTGTATTTAATATTTTACGTTGTATCTAAGCTCTTTGTTCTGGTAACCCAGTCCTACACCAGTGGTTTTATTTGGGTTAGGCACTGAGGGAGAAACATACAAACTTTAATTTCGGACTTTGAATATGTCCACAATAAATGGAGAATAATTGACTATGCAGATAAATATACTAATCATTTATTGATTTTTAGTTTTTCTTTTCCTGTAACAAGGTCCACATTTGTTCATGTCAAATTTAGAGTTTTAGAATGTTTGCAGTAGAAAATTTTAAACACTTAGTGATCCAGAAATCAACAAACACAGGTGTTTTGGTGATATATTTTTCAGAACTGAGGTTGAAGTTCCCCAGACTTGAGGTTTTGTGTTCCTTGAAAATGCAGAAAATATCTTCATACCTGACAACCAAATAACTTTTTTATCCAGTTTAAAACCCTATCAAAATATTTTGCCCTAATATTTGATAAATATCCTCTCTGCACTAGAGACCCCCTTTCTATATCCAAAATGCTTTTTGTCAGTAATCATGATCTTTTGACATTATTCCTTATTTATTTGTTTACAGCGAGCGATTGAGGAGAGTCGGTGGCGTGAGTTGGAGATGACCCAGGAGCGATCGGCCCGCCTGGTGGGAGACGGGGCGATGAAGAGTCACTCTGCATCACGACTAGCCACTTCATCAGCCATCATGGCGTCCTAGTCTTCACACGTCGTGCCGGGATTTTATACACTACTGAAGAAATTAGAAATTCGTTGTGATATTTCATCATGGCAACAAACTTTCAAACAAGTTTTTTTTGGCAATGTAGCAGAATTTGAACAGTCTCTGGACTGCTGTTTGCTTGATTTGCCAGAGTTATCACGTTGCTGAAGTAAACGTCAGCATTTCTGAGGAGGAAGAAGATGCAAATTCTATGACTTATGTGTATTGTTTTATATTTATGTTTGATGTCTTTTGAATTATTTTGTATATGTTATCTATGTATGTAAATAAACCTGTTGAAATGTAATCAATGTGTTTGATTGTATTTAATCACATCGTCGCAAACCACGGTTTTGAGTCCACTCACGCTCCCTCATATGTGATGATGGGGAGAATCGAATAGAAGCACCCGTGGGTAATCGACGATGATTTAATCAGGGCTCATACAAATGTGAAGACCTGGTAGAATCAAATTGTCTGTCTGTCATCACTATTGTTGTGACTCGATATCTAGAAGGGCTTTCAAATTCTGTATACAAGTAGTTGAGGATTAGTCTGAAATCATTTCATTGTGTAGCATATGTCTCATAGAGATAATTTCCAGTCTTTGTTTCTGAGTACATATTCAATTATTGCTCTCTTCAATTGAATCAATGATACCTCTAATTCATTGGAAGAGAGCAATAATTCTTTTGGAGAGAGCAACTATATAATAAAAGATATCATCAATTCAACATATCCACAATTGAATTAATGATCTCTTTATTTGAATTGTTGCTCTCTTTAAAAGAATTGATGCGCACATTTTCATTAAGGTAGTACTCTACATCGTCATAATGGCTGACTTCCTTTAAAAACATGGATGAAAAAATCAATATCAGCAATATTTGACTTTTCCATTTAAATACCTAGCCGAGTAGCTCAGTAGGTTAGAATACCGACTGCTGAAATGTAGGTCGCAGGTTCGAATCCAGCAGGGGTTTTAAATTTTTTTCAGATTACCTTCTACTAAAACTATTTTTTGACAAAATAAAGTAAATTAGAAAATTTTCATCTTCAAAATATTGTACATATTCTCCACTTTTCATTTACATCAAATTTCTCTGGTGTAGCATACCTCCTTAAAGTGCGCATCAATTCAGCTGAAGAATTAATGCTATCATCAATTCAATTAATGCGCGCAATAATTCAGACTTGAAGATATCATTATAATTATTTGAAGAGATCTTCAATTAAATTGTTGCGCGCATTAAATGAATTAATGATATCTTCAAATAATTGAAGATATCTTCAATTATTTGAGTTTATGTTAATTTGGCGCTCCATACATAGCAGTGAGGGTTCTTTATCGTGTCAACGCCAGGCGCGACAGGGGACCTCCGTTTTTAAGGTCACATCCGAAAGACCCCTCATTCTCATTTCTAAATGCCGTTTGGCGAAGAAGCAATCACTATTTTAACGTCTAAGGTTTGACGCTTCAATGGCACGAGCGGGGCTCGAACTCACGAACTTCCGGTTACGAAGCGAGTGTTTCTGCGACCTTAAAAGTCTGTTGTAACCTTGACCTCATATATATATATATATATATATATATATATATATATATATATCTCTTAAGATACATGTATCAAATCACGAAAGTGATTATGGGAAATTAAGATATGAAAGGTGTTGAAAACTGTTCCACTTATTGTGTCGCAATGGAAGCAAAGTTAGAGATTAGAGATCTGTTGGGACCTTTACCTTTGACATTATGACCCGGAAATCTATAAGTGTCTTCTTGTAATGATCAACTACCTTTTTCTAAAGTACGAAAGCTTTTTGTTGAAAATTGTTCCAAGATGTCAAATCACAACGTAAATGATGACGGACGCAGGGACAATGCGATTCCTAATAGGGGTTTTGTATTCTCCAGGCAGGACCCTAAAATTAACATGGAACTCTTTATAGATTAGCAGTATTGTAGCATAGAGCATAGATTTCTCAGAACATTTATTTCAAATCCATTAAACCATGCCCCAGAATTTGAATGACGTAACCTGTTTGCTACCAATTAATAATACATAGATTTAATATATTTGATCAAGTGGACGGGAAAAAAAAAACCCGGAGAAAACTAAGAAAGCCTATCTTTGTCGTACACAATGCCTTAAATCCTGGCTGTACGCTGAACAAATTAATCGACAGACGACTCCCGCAGGTGAGGAATCGCTGGAATTAGGTGATCATGAGAAAGATTTATGTCCTTCTAATTAGTAAGTAATTCTTAGATAATGGATAGATTCTTGAAAATCATCGAAAATAATTCCCCTTAAAAATAAAAGTACATTTCATTTCATTATGATGTATTTTATTTCACATGTTACCGCCTTGGTAAAAGAAATGCACATTAATAGTTAACGTGATGAACTGGTGAACTTTTTTTTCTCATTCTTATCACAAAATCTGAATGTTGATCAAATTTCATCCTGACGATGTCTCCGCTGATATTTTAGCAATAAGTTTATTTCATCATCACGAATAAAAAAAAAAATGTATTCACTGTATGAGTGAAATCAAAGATAATAAGTACTGCACTATATACAATTTTTGAAAGGGATCGTGTGCGTTTTTCATGGTGCTTTTTATTCGCGAGTTCTTTGAATAAACTTTTAAGATTTACAATGAATTCATTTTCATTATCTGTATTTTATATCTTAGAGAAAATATAACAAATACTAAACATACATACAAGTACACGCGACAAGAAAGTGTTTTATCTTCTTTTTTCAATGACGGAAAGGAATTTATATACTTTGCTGCATAAAATATTAATTGTGTTAAACAATTGACAAAATTTTACAACATTTTGAATGATGTATATAAAACTTAGGTAAAAAGCACATACTATGCTCGTGAGAAGGTCATATAGGGCGCAGATAAATAGACAGCGCATGTATTATTTGTAAAATGGAGAGAGGGAGAGAGAGAGAAAAAAACACCACACACACACAATGCAATTGATATCAAAAGTTCTAACTTAAGGTATTTCCACCCTCCTGTGACGTCACAAAATTTTACAAAGTCAATGATTTAATGAGATTTATCCATAAAACAATAAAAGTTGTTGGAATCTTTTTCAGTAGTTATTGTAAAAAATGTTGTTAGCCATAAACTATTTCAAAAGTCTAAGTTATATATGAATAATCAATTATATATTTCAAAATATTGAATCCAAGGGCAATAACTCTGTTTTTATCAAATTATATGTCAAGTCCATTATGCGACAGATTTCACTTATTTTACACCAACAATTTGTATATTTTTAAAGAAACAGTTTCATGAAATTATTATGAATACTATTATACCGTTACAACCAGTTTTTGTGAAATTTTGATATTGCTGTTTAAAAAGAATTGCAATTTTCTGACGTTGATAACAGGTATACATGTATTGTGCTAATTGATATATTTTTTTTATTGATACCATGAATACCGCAACATACTTATTTTATCAGTTTTATTTCTTACTAAGATTTATTATTTGAAGAATCAACGATCAAATATAAGATTTAATCTATAATTCTAGAAGGGTGGAATTACCTTAAAATCTGCGAAAGGACAGGAAGATATCAATGAGCCAAAATACATTCTGAGTACGACTGTTGTGTAAAGAATAATGCATCCGTTTTATGCATGTTAAAAAAAAAACAAGCAATGTGTAATATAAAAAGATCATAGTCAAATCTTGAAAAATGAATAGAAAGACGGACATACATCGCTATATATCTTAAATCAACACATCCTGTAACAAGACTGATGTATAAAATGCTTGTATTATAGGAATGTTGAAAAATCTGTAATAATACACAATTCAAGATAATAGACTATGGGTTAGAGGTGTTTTTTCTTTCTTAAATCATGATTTGTAGAACTTTACTTTAAAGTAGCATCCGTTTTCGTGAGGCTATGACATGTATACTTTTTTTTGCATTGTATGAATAAAAAGTCCTACCTTAAAAAGTGTGATAGGAGTAAGACAGACAAACTAAGAGTTCTATATGTAAAATATTTCCCCAAAATTAACGAAGTTCAACAAAAAAAATTGATTAGAAAATTGTTGAAAATCAAAATCCTTGCAATACGCACATCTTTACGAAGGCCTTAGTTTTTAAAGTAGTTCATTACACTAAAATCTTAAATGGCTCTTTAAAACATCTCTTATGAAGTATGATTTCACCATCGAAAGAGTGATATACAAACTCTCAAGTATTTTATATGATTTTTTTGTGATTTATCTCGGAATTAAAAATCAAAGAACTGAAAGTACTTAAAAGCGCTAAGCTGACTTCATGAATTCTGTATGTAATGTTAATGAGCAGGAACAAATTAAAAAAAGGTTTATGCATTATTCTTTATTTTCGCATAACTAAGTAGTACATTTTCTGTAAGAAAATAACAAATATGGATTGGAAGCAATGTCCTGAAACTTTTCAACACGTAAATATAAATTTTATATGATGTTGTTAAAACAATGGTCACTATGATAATTTTGATCCCACACTAAACTAAAACCCTGTCCTTGGATCATGAAATTTACAATTTTGGTAAAGGACACCTGTTCTTATTAAATATCTATAATCAGAATTTAGTATCAATATCATTACCACCGCTGCGGTGGCCCAGAGGTAAAGTGTTCGCTCTGTATGCGGGCGGTCGGGGTTCGAATCCCGGACGCGACAGACCTAGTTCGTTAAACAGGTAGTGACAGCAGGCATCTCACCAAAAAACTAAATACATCTTTTTTATATGAAAAGATCGTTCAGCGAAAACAAAATGTGGGGACAGGGAACAACGACAGTACATCCATGCCCCTCCCCCTTCTTCTTCATTTGTACGTTCGGAAATACATGTAGCATATGCATGTCATTGTCAATTGTTTGTTTGAAGTACAAAGAAATTGAAAACACGATTACTTTTCGTTGTATGTAGCGTGCTGTGGACCGCAAACCATTTCACATTCATGCTTGACACAATGGCAATGTTTATCTAACACTTGTTCTAAACATATGTATTTCAGTATAAAGCCCTCGTAAAATTCCACGCGGTGTTTTGAATACTTGAAACCGGGGTATTGTCTTCCATAATATGATATAATATAATATAATATAATATAATATAATGTTGTACCTTTTATCTTTTCCTTGCCCCAAGACTATTATTTTTAGTCTCATGTTTGAAACTAAATCACGAAATCAAATTTGATTGCGTTGACGATGATTCTGAAGACTATCTTGGTTGTTTAGAAATAATAAAGTAAGCTTAAATTACACCGTTGGATCCTCTAAATTTCTGCATGACCGATTTACATATATGATCGGGGAAGGTGTAAGCAGTTACGCAATATCATCCTTCTGAGACACCAATCTCTGTCCTTCGCTGTCAAAGCATAATCGTGCACAAATTCTTTCTCGTTCACAATGGACGCGGATCAGTTAATTTTTTACTGTGTTGCACACATTTTTGCTGCGTCGAACCAAAATTTTACTGAGTCGGAACAGCAGCCAAAACACACTTTGAAAACCCTCCTGTTTCGTTTATAGCTTCATGACGTGGCTTCTAATTATAGATTGCACCATGCCAATTGATTTTCCTGGCCTCTAAGCGCCATGCAAAGGTAACAATGCAAAGGCACCCTAGCTAAAACGATTTCATATACATATTCTTATTCAATTTTAGATTTTGAATCACTTTAATTATTACAGACGCAGATTCAAATGCGAATTTTAACTGAAGAATGACCTGCATCTGGGTCTCACTTTCCCCAAGAATGAGGACAAAAATATCACCCTTTTTATACATATTTTGTTCACTGTTCAACGAGCTGTATTTCCGGGGGGAAAAACGCAACAGCAGATATGAATGTTATCCCCGTGCTAGATCGGTTGCAAAATTACGACTACTTTAAACACGACTTGACTACAGCGATGCATAAATTCACCTATAGGTGGCGATAAACCGGAAACATGATGACGAAAGCAAAACCCAACTGGTGGCAATAAGTACCTAAGCTACGCTTAGCGCTTAAAAATGCTTTGATAAACCGGAAACATGATGACGAAAGCAAAACCGCGGCAATAAGCGCCTAAGCTACGCTTAGCGCTTAAAAATGCTTTGTTTGAAAACAAGATTTTTTATAGTCCAAATTTCGCTGCAATCTGATGCATAACATGGAATATCTAAGAAAACATAAACATGAACGACTCAGATGTTCTGAATGTATTAGATATTCATATCATGCACCGAATCACAGTGAAATTTGAATTCTGGAATATCTTGTTTGCAAACAAAAAATTCATATAAAATGAGCTTGTATCAAACTATGCACTCACTTTACAATATTTCCTCTAAACTGACTAAGTTCAACATGGTGTAGTTTTTTGTAAAATTGAAGAAAATCAAAATTCTTGCCACATGCACATCTTCCATACCCATACAAATACTCTGTAAAATAAGAAGGTCCTCACTTGAAAACTGTGGAAGGAATTAGACGGGAAAATCATGTACTCTCTATGTAATATTTCCTCAAAATCACTACATATATAAGTTCAACAACATGCATTTTTCTCTAAAATTGAAGAAAATCAAAATCCTTGCCAAATGGACATCTTGAATATCCACACAAACGTGAAATATGGTCCTCATTTGAAAATTGTGGGAGAATTTATGTACCCTCCATATAACAATATTTTTTTTTCAAATAAAGGGTCAAATTAATCTCTTGCAAGAGAGGTCGGATTGAATCAAAATGAGTGACCCACAAGGACGCTTAACGGCAAGCTTCAGCTTGATATATGACAGAGAAATAAAAATAGAAACAGAAAACCCAGGACGGACGGACAGACATCGCAGTGTATTTCATTGGGCAACTTTAAATTACAACATCTGAATTTACATAACAACTTTACAAAATTTAGAACAAGCCGATATTTTTTCAAGAACATGTCATCTTTGAATAGTTTATAATTGATAGCCTATTTCATTTCTCCAAGGTTGTAAAAAGTTACTATATGCCAAGTTCTTGAATTTGATTAACTAGTACTTTTAGAAATTTTAACTTGTGGCAATATAATAGTTAAAGCATTGTGGGTATCAGGGAATGACGACATAGGGAAGATCTCAAACGAGTATCGTAGATAAATTAAATAGAATTAAAATCAAATAATTACCTTTACAATAAAACCCGTACGTTTGTAAGGCGAGTCTACCACTATTTTTATCAACCAATTATTCTGCCATTTATACAATAAAAAGTTTGTTTTGTAAAAAGTGATAATTATAAACAGTAGTTATCTTTATATACATGTCACATAACGTTCTATTAGTATTTTACACATAAATCCAAATTATGAACATCATTTGCAAAGAAATTCGAATCATTAAAGTTTTCATCATCAACTTCAATAAAGTCACGTCTTTCACCAATTCTATCATCAAAAATCACCAATTATAAGTTCCATATTCCAAATTATTTGAGAATTGCAAAAATTCTAGATAATTGAAGATTTGATAATGGAATAATCTCATCAATCTAGAATATTTATACTTTGAAGTTTAGATAGTAATATTACCCAGGCGGGGGCGTCGGCAAAGGGGCGCCAGGGGAGTTTCGAAATAATCTCAAATACCTGAGATTTCTTTAGAATCGAGTTTCTAACAAACAAGTTCTACTGTATGTTAAATATCCATATTTTTCCGATCAGCAGTAACACTTCTGGATGGCGCGGATTCTAAGGGGGAGAGGAAGGTGGACAACAATGTCTCTATCGGGCCACCAGATCCGCAGGCTATTTGGCCCGTTACGGACTATCTACATAACAACACAGGCTACGCGATCCAGAAAAATCTGTACGGCGTTTATCATGAAGTTACATACACATCGCCAGGACCGGAAGTAGGCTTAGCTATGCTGCAGTTCGATGCCACGAAAAATTCCTTCATGACATTTTTCAATGATGGATCCCTAAACGGTTTTCACGCAGTAACGTGGATATTTTATGTCAAGCCACTGTTTCAGCAGAAAGCAGTATTGATGCAATATGCTGGAGATGGGACGTATCCCGGCATGCAACTGCGATTAAACTCAGACGACACCATACATCTTCGCATTTTTATATGTGACGTATTAGGATGCACCAAGAAAACTTTCAAGACTAAAGATACTATGGCACCCCCAGGGGAGTGGACTCTCCTCGGAATCACGTGGAACAAACTGTGGCCGTCACCGGAAGTGGACATTTTCTCGACGAGCAAAGCGGACCAATTTGAGATCACTTTGCAGATGGATCACCTCCGTCTCTCTGGAGATGTCTATTTTGGGGTTTCCATGGACAACAAAGATTTTTTCACGGGGGAGCTGTCCTGTTTCCAGTTTTACAACACATCCATTATTGGGAAAACCCAAGGCGGAACGCCTGACCTTTGTGACCCCAAAACATACACTTTTCCGGAATATGGTGCGTATTATTAGGCAATTTGACTAGAGAAGTCTAAACCTTAGGCTTATTTATATAGGGATAGATTTACTCATGAACATATACAATTCATGAGCATATTTGCAGTAAATTTTCTACGTCTTCGCGTAAGATATAAGTTACACACATTAAGCCCGGATGTACGTTCTTTAATGAAACGATGCTCGGGCTGCGTTCAAGATCACGGCGGCTAGCCTAGGGGCTAGATATGGTGGCTGATTCGTGTCATTTTAAAATGTTGTCGTCTTTCCGTTATTTTGAGGCGAGAAGTAGCTAATATTATCATTTTGTCGTCTTTTCGTTTGCGGTTGAAAAGTCAAATGTCGTTTTGTTGTCTTTTCGCCTCGAAATAGCAAAAAAGACAATAAAGTGTAAAATGGCACAAATCAGCCACCATACCTAGCCTTTAGACTAGCCGCTATGATCATGAACGCAGCCCAGACAAGTTCCTGATATGTATATCACGCTTTCTTTCCCGTGACAGTTGCTGTTGATTGTGGGGAATTAACACGATGATTATAATTTCATATGTTCACGATTTATTCTTTTTCCGCGAAATTAAATCCATAGTGAATAAAAACATTTCAATGCTTCCATTATCGTAGTTAAAGAGGTTCGCACCTGAGATTTGGAATAATGTCAATTTTTTGGGGAAGTCTAATTTCTACATTGAAGGAGAATTAGGAAATTAAAAAGAAAAACGGGGGTTGCTATGCTTGTTATTGAGCTAGTATTTTCAACATAACCTTTTTGCACTTAAAATTGACTCAAGATTTATTCAATTTTTAACAATTAAATTTGATTTGTCTGTTGGTGTCAACACAACATAAGCAACACAAATCAATCCTTACATAAAATAGATACATAATGATGTCTTCTAACAATACAGATAAAAAAATTAATACAAGTAATGGAAATAAATAAAATGACCTCTTTGCACTTGATATACGAAAAATTTCATGACATCATTTGAGAGTTTAAAAGGACATATTAGGAGTAATGGCAATATCTAAAATTTGACATAATTTCTCTTAATATTTAAAATGGAATTAAAAGAAAGTTGGGGTCAGAGATCAAAATTTTAAATTATTGATGAAAATACTGAATTTTTATTAAAACAATTTAAGTAAATTGATTTAAACGTTTTTAAGAATCGGTGTTCTGTTTAGAAAAATATATCAACCAAATCAATAAATTACAACATTTGAACAACTTGTAGTTCCAAGTCTGAACTACTTGTATCATAAATTATAAAACTGAAATACACCTATAAAAATAGAAGATATATTAGATGAAACAGAAACTTAATATCATGCAGATTTAGAACTTTTTGATTAATCAATCCTTCCGCCACAGAATATAGTCCCTGCCAAACACTTCAAAAATTTGAATTGACACAAAATCATTCTACTGGATAGGGTTCAGTAATAGATGCGTAATATGTTTGCACCAATAGGATCAGTATTGAACCAGTAAATACTTAGTTGTAGTATCCTAAGCAGTTGTGCTCAAACGCTCAGGACTGAAGGAGCTAACTCCCTCAATAGGTAGATATTCCTATAACATGAAATTAACAAAGCCATGGAGATTCTCGTTCCGGGGCAATGTTATCTTGAATATAAAAAAATTTCAGAGATTTCTTATGTCCAATGATAATTTGCAATGTATGATGCACCCCGTATATATATGATACGAAGTACAATGTATTAGTTGTGTAGCCTATTTGACACCTCTATACAATAGGCGATCCGATTGGAAGTATAGAATTCTACAACCAGATGCTACCTACTACAGCTGGAATAGGAAGCACAACAGTGGCGGAAATGACGTCAATAACCAACCAAATGACGTCATTGATCGAAACGGGATCGACTGCAGAAACAGTGCTTGTTACAAATTCGACAACACCAGCGACACCTAATCTGGATACCGAATTTGTTTTCCAGTCAACGACGACGAATATTGTGGTCTCGGAGACAAATTTTCCCGGACCGGAAACCTTCGTTCCTGTGGATGGTAGGTAAAATACACAGAGCTAGATACTGCAGACTTAAAGCTAGCAATGGAATAAACATTTTATAAAAATGTGCTCACTGTGCTGTCCCTATCTATTCGTTCATTTCACTTAAGAAACATGTACATTTCAGTAGATAATAGCTAGAGAAAAAAATTATTCTCGAAATAAAACTCACACTTGTTGCATGATTTAGATAACTTTCATCACAACACAATTATTCATTGCTTGTAGGAGTTATGAGAATGGTCACTGTTCCTTATCTTAACCTTACACTATACAAAAATATAATATGTATACGGTGTGACCGTTGGATCGAGCGAAGCATGTCGGTAACTCCGTTTCCCGAGTGGTAATCATAATTCCGTTAAGTACAGTAGATTATGATTCATTTAAAAATATATATTTTGAATGCAATTTCCTTGCTCTAAACACCCAGTAATTCATCTCATTAAAGGAGTTTATATGGGGACAGCAGTTTTACATGATCCGCCTATTCATTGAACGCAGGAAATAAAACGCAAGGCGACGTAAACTGTGCATTGTGACGTCACATTTAGCCTCGACTTTTTTCTCTTTTTCAAAGCAAACAATTATAAACAACAATAATACATTCCGTATGCAATGAAAAAGGCTGTTAAAACTAAACAAAATTAACCAATAATTTCAAAATGGTAAAAAAGTAACCGTAATTTTATCGTATATTCTTATTCAAAGAAACTCATGAACTCGTTCATCTATTTAGTCGTATTACGGTTTTATATGTATTTATTTGCTAAAACCTGTTGCAATGATAATTGTACTATTCACTTTGAACAAACTGAGTGTTTAAATTACGAATTGCACGTCAGAGTCTTATATTATTGGCATTCAAAATAAAACACGAATAACTGTTGAAGCAGGTAATGAAAAAATAAATGGATCACGAAAATTTCAGAGAACGTATATAGAGATTATCTCTTTTTCTTTCGCTGATTTTGACTTTTTTCTTTTACATACGTGTTACCTTTAGAGCCTTGCTTCGCGGACGGGCCTTCGGCCCGTCCGAGCTTCGCTCGGTATTAAATATACAGAACCTTTGCATCCCGGTCTAATAGTTTAAAGCAAGATACTCGCTTATAAGTTTGTCTTACAATTATTAAAATAGGGAAAGGAAATGATGTTTGAATTATTTTAAATTCAATTTTACATTGAAGAATTTGTTTACTTACGATGCCTGTAGACAAATATCGAATGACTAAAATATCTAATGGTAAATCTGTGTTGTGCTTAAACACTTCAGTTTCTCCCCCTCCCCATTTCCTCTACATAATCTTTCAGTGTTTGTATTGACTTTTAATTCTCTAAGACGGACTACACAACCTTCCACTGAGACGGACATTTCCTAAACACAATCTTCCACTGGTTGTAATGACTTTTAATTCTTCGTGACGGACATTTCCTAAACACAATCTTCCATTGTTTGTAATGACTTTTTGTTCTCTGTGACAGATATTTCCTTTACTCAATGAACCAGACTGGTAAATCCATTATCGTAACCCTTTCCAATATCTAAAAGGCAATGAAGAAGATAATTTTGAAATATCTTTCAGAGCGGGTGAAGGACGTCTGCTCCAAGTTTTTGTTGGTCGGCAAACAACTGTCTTTAGCATCCCCAATATCCAGTTCCTTCGCCGGAAGCTGGTCCTCGTGCACCAGACTGTGTCTCGCTGACGTCAGCTGTAACTACGTTGCCTTGGATACTATTAGCGGCATGTGCTCATTGAGCACAGATTCCCTGACAGTACCATATCCTTCATCCTCCGTATATGAAAAATCATCGCATTAAGCCACGTGTCTAAATGTACACGTGTCTAAATTTACACATGTCAAGACGTACTGTGTCAAGAATGTAAGACTTGCTAAAGTTAACATGGTCGACATGTCATGAATAACAATCTTCAACATGACCAATGTTAATGTTTGTGGATTTAATGATTTATTCATGAGTTACCAATATCGTCTTAGATAAATTTGCGAGTAGTTGCGCTTCACCTACCGCTGGTGATGTCTCGATGTGAGTGAAAAATTCTTGAAGAGACTTAAGACCACTAAGCAAAGACCCCCCCCCCCCCCTTACACAGGACAGTCAGCTACCAATACAACACACACACAAATATGATTCACTACTCGAAAACTTATTTAACGATACTTGAATTTACACTACTTGTAAACTTATTAAACGACACTTGAATTTATACTACTCGCAAACTTATTAAACGACACTTGAATTTACACTACTCGCAATTAAACGTATTTTACGACACTTGAATTTACTCTACTCGAAAACTTATTAAACAACATTTGAATTTACACTACTCGTAAACTTATTAAACTACACTTGAATTTATACTTCTAGCAAAGTTATTTCACGACATTTGAAATTACACTACTCACAAACTTATTTAATAACACCAGTATTTACACTACTCGCAAACTTATTTAACGACACAAGAATTTACACTACTCGCAAACTTATTAAACGACACTTTAATTTATACTACTCGCAAATTCATTTAACGACACTTGAAGTTACACACCTCTCAAACTTATTTAACGACACTTGAAGTTATACTACTCGCTAACTTATTTAACGACACTTAAATTTACACTACTCGCAAACTTATTTAACGACACTTGCTACAAACAACTTCCATCCTAAAATAATGAAAATCAAAACTTTTATGTTTTTACAAGAAAAATAAATGCAATTCATTTTATGGAATGTAATTTGTGCCAATGATTTTCCAAAACTGAGGGAATTTATAAAGCAACATACAGAGAGGGGTACTAATTTAAACTTTTAAACTTCATAAAACAATTACAACTCCCTTATTTTATAAAGATCGTTCTATTTGGACCGCTATTATAGTTCCTCTCTAGTCGCAGAACTCAAAGTTTGAACATTCTCGAAATTTCATTATTTTTAAAAGAGAGCTTTCATACAAGTTTCAATGCACTGTTTTGAGTAAAACATGATCCACCAAGTTTTCGCTATCTTTTAATTATCCCCCCTTGGAAAGGGGTTTTTAATAAGGTATGCTGAAACTAGACTATCAGTTTTGAATAGTTTATAATTGACAAACAGACGTCTGAGAAAAGGTGATCAGAAAAGCTTTAATCGAGACTTTGGCTCAGGTGAGCTAAAATGCAATATCTAAAGATCTTGTCATGCAGAAGGGGTTTAAGAGAAAAACTTTGAATCATAAATATTGAAAGTGGATATATAACGTGTATACGACACTGACCTACTGGCACACAGACAGTGGTTTTCTATCTATCAGTTTAAAAAGAAATAGTTTAAGAATAAGGATTTATCATATTTATATGGAATCCATTCTATTTTTTGCCATTATCGGTGCTTCATTGAGAGAGGAAAAAATCAAAGATAATAAGGTTTCAACTGACAAGAAACAAACCGTTAAACAAACAAACAAACAAACAAACTAGTTTACAGCAATTTATTACCAAAAAAAAAAAAAAAATGTTTACTTGTTTTTAAATCACCAAATATCAAAACTAAAGGACTATACTATGATCTTTACTTCAATATAATTCCAATATCATTTATTACAATTGTTTTGATTGGACAAAAATAAAACTGAACAAGAGTTTACACATCAATAAATCCGAAAACGCGATGTATTCATACACGCCTGAAAACAAATAACATAGTGCAGGGAAACTATTCAAATTTTTGCAATTGTTAATAAAGTGAACGAATTGGAATTATAAGAATCAAACATTCTTTTTGAAGAATTTGTCGATGTGTAAACTCCGGACATTTTACTCACAAACTTAACATAAAAGTGCTTCGCACTTTTATTCAGTTTGTGAGTAAAATGTCCGGAGTTTACACATCGATAAATTCTTCAAAAAGAATGTTTAATCCTTTATTATATACTTTCAATTTCATCTCTTCTTTTTTCTTTAAAAGTTTGCGGGCATATATCACACGATATGTGCCCGGAAACATTCCGGCCCGCAAACATTACGTCACAATCAAATTTCTACGCCGTTAATTTTTAAATTTTTCGTGTTTTTCATCTTTTACTCAGTTAAACCGATAAAGTTATTGTTAAAAATAAAATTATTGTTAGTTTCTAAATGAAATTGAAAGTATATAATAAAAAGGTTATAGACTTTGTATGGGAAATATGACGACCTCGTTTTTTGTCGCGGACGGACCTCGCAAGCTCGGTCCGTCTACGCACCAAAAAACTCGGTCGTCATATTTTCCCATACAAAGTCTATAACCTATAAATATTGCCCTCTAAAATGAAACGTTTGTATAAAGCAAAGTTTATTTTGATCAATGTTATGTGGAACAGCTTTCTGAAAGAAACATCAATGCTGTTGATTCTATGATTAGATTCCTAAATATACGCTATAAATTTACTATCGCGTAATTTCTCGAGAGACGTCTCGTGAGATTTAGATCAAAATTTAACTGCACTATCAAAAAAAAAAAAAAAAAAAAAAAAAAAAAAAAATCAAAAAAATGTATGTTTTGGGAAATCTAGGGGGCAATGCGAATTTCTTTGCCAAAATTTGCCAATTTCTATAACATCACTGACTTCCCCACTAAATATCACATCTACATTTTGGTCTTGATGAAACACCATAGGGACATTTGCGTTGACTAGAAATGGCACGCCACTTTAAAAGAGCACTCACGCCCAAGATCAAGGTCACATTATCATCAAGGTCACAATATGGTCAACGTCACAACTAACACGGAAAGAATTGCGCATATTATCAATTATCAAGTACCCTTTCAACAAACTTTCTTATATATAATGCGTATAATTATGTTCCTCGTACATTGATAAGGATAAAGTATACAGCTTTTAAAATTTTTGAAATATATTTCCCTTAATTATTTGGAAAATTTGTGAGGAAAAACAAGCTAACATCTGATATCCCAAATCGACATTACTCCATTACTGTTCTCAAAATGGCGCTTTCCACGAATCACGTGTTCTGTCTCCTCCGGCGAAACGCAGTGCAATATTAGTAAATGTGTTCTTAATCACGAGCTGGTGGGGGTATGTTTGATAGTTATAATATCTCCCCATGATTTACTTAAAACATAATTTTGTAGCATTTGTACTTGTCCTAGAATATCATATTCAAAAAATGAATTGAAGTGGTTCTTTGTAGATTTTTGTGTCTCAAAAGGGTCCACCCTTTAAAGAAATTGAACATAAAAATTAATTCAGATCAAGGGAAAATGTAACTTTTAAGATATGACAAAAAAAAAAAACAACCAAAAAAAAAAAAACCAACCGCCCAATTCTTTCCGAACACTAGAAACTTGCTGATCAGATGCAGGACCCCCCCCCCCCCCCCCCCCCCCCCTAGATTATAATTGATGATTTCAACAAAGACCCCTTAGTAAAAAGCGGAAATATCGAGCGTCTAATCGCTTCCGCACAAAGCAGTGACCGGGTGCCTCCTTTTTACAATCAGTTTGTAGCAATCGATATTGGATATTATTTATTTATCACAGGACATAGAAAAATATCTAAAAACATTAAAATATACACGTCTTTGTTGTTGTTAGAGGGTTTCGCCCCTCTCCCCCGATAGGGCGTTGCCGTGGACCCACTGGGAGTTCCAAAGCAGCTCCAGTCCTCCAACTTTTACTGCCCCTACCCCCGTCCAGAAATTTCTGAATACGCCACCATCAATCGAGGTGACAAACTAAACAGATGAAACAATGCAGATTTTGAAATTCTACAGATCCTGAAGGTCTACACACGGATCATCGTAATATTTTTTAATCAATTATCGCCATGACATAATGTAACACGTGTTTATGTCAGAAAACGCGCGTAACCGAGCTTGTGAAACAAGCGCTCTTCTGGTCAACATCGTGGTCAACAGCCCGACAAAAGCGCGCGCAGAACAGTGACCCGATTTGCTAATTAACGTAACGGTCATTGCTCCATTAAACTGTCCGGTTTTATTCTCCGTACCTGTGAAAATAATAATTATTTGATGTGGAAGTAATTCCTCTCGTAATTAGTCGTTACATGACAGGCATGACTCCGAGATTAATTAACGAAAAACTATGTCTAGATCGGTAGATTTCGTTTCGCTTTCAGGGGATAAGGTTGCTCTGAAGTAATGCGGTAAGTGTTTGAATTTTTCGTCTATAGAGATCACATACACGCACATAAAATGATTAAAGAAAGAAAATAAATTAACAGTCATAGCATGTACTTAATATTTTTGAATTATTTTTTTCGCGGAAATGAAGATTGATGAAATTATTGGTAGGATTCTTTAGTATACATGTAATTGTTTTGCAATCACGTAAACTTTCATACATATGTTACTTACGAAAATATTCTGTTTATATCATATTTGGTATGGTTATTGTCAAAATGTTGACGATTTGTTTGAATTTCAAGTCTTCAGAAAACGTTTCATCTCAAGTAAGCTTGATATTAGTATTCTGAAAGATGATGATGACCGCCACAATGCGAATTTGTGTTAAAATGAATTTAGAATTTCTCCCGTAGAATATCAACCGTCCATACTTGTTTGCTGGGATGCTTGTTCTTGACATCCTTTGCGGACGAAGATGACTCGGAGTTGGAAGTCGATGAATATCTGGGCAAGGTTGTTGGATCTTTGGGAAACTTCGGGGATTACTATGAAAAAGGTTTTAAAAAATAATAAAACACTTTAAGGACATTGTTAATGAAAAAAATAATTATTACACTCTGTGGCATGTTGCAAGGATGAGAATGCTTGCACCAATCTCCATTGTTAACGATTAAATATAGTTTGAATTTTTAATATTAAAGCAAGGATTTCAAACAGACCATGGTTATTGAAATCGATAACGATCAAGCATTTCTTGCATATACTCAGAATGGTTTATGGAAAAATACTATTATATCAAAATATTGAACTTGATTTTATTTTCAGGTAAGGAGTCATCTGGATTTTGTGACGACGATGTACTGATAGGTGGCTGGTCCTACTCTCGTCTCCGGGGGTCCTGTAATCAGTACCTACACTGTGCCGGGGACAGGGCTTTCATCCAGACTTGTGCAGCGGGGACTTTCTACGACGGACAGGAATGTCGTCACGCCGACGAGGTCACGTGTCCCGCAGGTATAATGTTACATTTTACCCGAATGCCCAGAGTGGCAATATATATGTAACGAAGTGACTGATACACAAATATTCAACAATAAATCTATTAAAAAACTAAGTCAAAGGTATACATAAAAAACAATGCTTTAAATTTGGGCTTGAATGCATGATGCGAAAATTGATTGATTAACTAGTGAACATTAAAGAAGTGAAACACACGACAATCTTAAATTCCATTGTCTCTGATTTGGACAGATCCCTGCCTTCGAAAGCACCATGGTTTCACATACACAGACGGTCAGAGTTGTTACGGGTTTTATCAGTGTATGAAAGGAAAGTCCAGATATCACACGTGTCACGACGGGTTTTATTTCAACCCCTATAAGCAGGGCTGCTTCCGGGACCCGACATGTCACAAGAATAACCTAATACACCGTAAGTCAGTTACTCTAAAAGTTCTGGTCTCTTGATTGTTTGTTTTACGTCCATTCGAGAATATCTAATATTGAGGCGTCACCAGCAGAATATCTAATATTGAGGCGTCACCAGATGTAGGTGAAGTGAATATCTAATATTGAGGCGTCACCAGCAGAATATCTAATATTGAGGCGTCACCAGATGTAGGTGAAGTGAATATCTAATATTGAGGCGTCACCAGCAGAATATCTAATATTGAGGCGTCACCAGCAGAATATCTAACATTGAGGCGTCACCAGCAGAATATCTAATATTGAGGCGTCACCAGCAGAATATCTAATATTGAGGCGTCACCAGCAGAATATCTAATATTGAGGCGTCACCAGCAGAATATCTAATATTGAGGCGTCACCAGCAGAATATCTAATATTGAGGCGTCACCAGCAGAATATCTAATATTGAGGCGTCACCAGCTGAATATCTGTAGTTGTAGGTGAAGTGCCTTAAAATTAGACCTGTGTGTGACGCTCTTGGCTGTAGTGTCGAGAATATCTAATATTGAGGCGTCACCAGCTGTAGGTGAAGTACCTTAAAATTAGATCTGTGTGTGACACTCTTGGCCGTAGTGTCCAGTGATGCCCTTTTAATCGTGCCAACGCCTGCAGCGAAAGGGATCGCCTTTTGAAGGTTTTTTCCTAAAGACACACAACTTTCACTTACAGATGACGAGTGAAGTTACTACTTATTTTTACGTCTAGGTTTGACACGGCCAAGGTTCGCGCTAGACTCTAACTTGCGAAGCGAACACTATAACCACTGGACTACTGTGACCGGTCACGTGATGACTCCTTTCTACAGTGTAAGTGACTGCTTTCCAGACTTACCAACTATTGGAGTTTGATGGAGTTTGAAATGAGCTGTGGCGTCGCTGGCTTAGTGGTTAGGCCGTCAGATTCTCGATCGAAAGGTCGTGGGTTCGAGTCGTGGCCGCGGCAGGGCTGACGTTGTGTCCTTGGGAAAGGCACTTTACATGAATTTCCTCGCTCCACTCAAGTGTAAAAGGGATACCTGGCTATAGACAGTGAAAGATATTGTTAGAATGTTAGTGCTATAGCGCTTGTAATGGCAGCTCGCACTGTATGCTTCCCAGGAGGCTGAGAAAGTTCTACATTGATATAAGGTCTGCCGGGGTAATATTGTACATTGGTTATTGTAAAGCGCTTTGTGCAGCATACACTGGGAAAGGCGCTATATAAAACCAATCAGTCGGGTTTCAAAAGCAAACATTGACATTGCAAGGAACTTCTTACCCGATCTGACATTGAACTCGCACACAGGAGCGCCGTTACGACCTTTCACATGCGATATTTTGCATGATAATACCTCTTCCCTGAGAAAGACTTCGTTATTGATGACTGCATGCGTTATCAAAATTTGGCCGATTATCACTAATTCCCCGCCGATTACCACTAGTTCCCCGCGAATTTATTACTATACTTTTCATCATGGGGAATGCCACAATTTTTTTGTTGCACTAGTATGAGTATATTTACAGTTTCGTAATTCGTTTTAGAATTTTTACAGTTAAGTAATTTCTTTGAATATTTTCACAGTTTATTGAATTGTTTCACTATTTTTACAGTTTATTAAATCAGTTTAGTATTTTTAAAGATTGATAATTTGTTTGAGTATTTTTACAGTTTAGTCATTTGTTTTAGTATTTTTACAGTTTAGTAATTTGTTTTAGTATTTTTACAGCTGAGTAATTTGTCTTAATAGTTTGTTTTATTATTTTTACAGTGTATCAATTTGATTTGAGTATATTTATAGTTTAGTAATTTTAATTTAGTATATTTACAGATTAGTAATATGTTTTAGTATTTTTACAGTTTGATAATTTGTTTGAAAGTATTTTTACAGTTTAGTCATTTGTTTTACTAATTTTTACAGTTTTGTAATATGTTTTACATTTTTACAGTTGAGTTATATTTATATGTATGAGCAATTTTACTGTTTAGTAATGTGTTTTAGTATTTTTACAATTTAGTGATTCGTTAAACGTCGTAAATATAGGCGGTAAGTCGCATTAATGTTGACGTTGTTGTATTCTTTGTTTGTACACATTTTGACCTATGCATGCTCAGGGCCATAGCAGTGAGAAGTTTCTTTTTCCAAAGTGTTTGGTGAAGGCAGAGTCAATACCTTTGTTAACCACTTATCTAACTTAGTAACAAAGTTTCTTAGATCTGTTCTTAGGTTTGCGAGCCCTTATGATATATCTGACTACTAACAGCGTTATAACTGATTTATTTTTCTATATATTGTAGCATGCGCTTTTGGAACTACCCTGCCGTTCCCCGGACGCCCTAATCTGTTCTATCTGTATAACGGTCACAAGACAATGACCCCCATGAAGTGCCCCAAGGGAACATGGTACCGACCCGATATATGCACGTGTGACTGGATCACGCCGGGAAAAGTAGAGAAGGGGGGTAAGTCAAACCCAAGTTAATGGCCGTCCGACATGACAGCAATTCCAAAGTACTTACGGTTAACTCTTAAGTTTCTGTCTTTGTTTTCAGGGTGCAAACCGATGTTCTACTTTAAATACAACGGAAACTTCCTGGAAAAATATAATCGTGTGCAACAGATGCCAACGGCAGGTGTCGCTTTGTTCCGGAAATCCGTTCTCTTTGATCATGGCGGAAAAATCATTATATGGGCCATGAACAACATGGAACTTGATGGAGATTTCTCACTCTGTTTTGAGTTCATGGTGAAAACTTATAAAGGAGAAATTGCCTTGTTGTCTAATGATTTTGGGAATGACCATTTTACGTACAAATTAACTTATATACCAGCTCTAGGAGTAGTTAAAGCATACTTTGTGCTTAAAGATGGTACCGTGGCTATACTCAGCGTCGTAGGTGTGGTATGTATCACAGAAGTGAGTAAAATGTTATTTAACATTCAAAAGTAAGGGGGGGGGTGTAAATAAAGAAGTCAGAAAAATGTTGTTTATCTAAAAGTGATGGGAGGGATAAAGAAGTGAAAGAAATGTTGTTTATAAAGTGAGGGGGGGGGGGTGAATAAATAAAGAAGTGAGAGAAATGTTGTTTATAAAGTGAGGGGGGGGGGGGGTGGAGAGTAAATAAAGAAGTGAGAGAAATGTTATTTATTTGTAAAGTGGAGGGGGGGGGGAGCAAATACAGAAGTGAGTTTTTTAAAAAGTGACTGGGGGGGGGGGAAGGGTGCAAAGGAAATAAAGAAGTGAGAGAAATGTTGTTTATAAAGTTAGGGGGGAGCAGTGGAAATAAAGAAGTGATTAAAATGTTGCTTATAAAGTGAGGGGGGGGGGGGGGCAGAGTAAATATCAAAAGTGAGAGATATGTTGTTTATAAAGTGAGGCTCGGGCAATGGGTTTGACTGTGCTGACGCTTCCACCAAAAATAGGAATTGTTAGGAATGTTGAAGCAGTAGGAACTATCAACAGAATCTGAAGGAGATGTGAAAATACTTAGTGATAAAACCACTTTGGAGACCATTTTAATTGTTTAGAGCTTTATTTGTTTATTACAAAGTCTAACATGCAGCATGAATTTGGAGCTTATCGGATGTTCACAAGAAATCTTTCATGCTGAAGTCTCAGAATTTAGTGAATACAGATGATTCCTAGTAGTAATTGTCTGTCTGTACACCTGTCTGTCTGTACACCTGTCTGTCTGTACACCTGTCTGTCTGTACACCTGTCTGTCTGTCTGTACACCTGTCTGTCTGTCTGTACGTCTGTCTGTCTGTAAACCTGTCTGTCTGTACACCTGTCTGTCTGTCTGTACACCTGTCTGTCTGTACACCTGTCTGTCTGTACACCTGTATGTCTGTCTGTACACCTGTCTGTCAGTCTGTACACCTGTCTGTCTGTACACCTGTATGTCTGTCTGTACACCTGTATGTCTGTCTGTACACCTGTCTGTCAGTCTGTACACCTGTCTGTCTGTACACCTGTCTGTCTGTACACTTGTCTGTCCATCTGTACACCTGTCTGTCTGTCTGTACACTTGTCTGTATGTCCATCTCTAGTATTATGTAGTATGTAAGTAAATGATAGACACCTACAGAACTAAAGGTTCACAAGGTTACAGAGTAAGGTTCATAAGGTGACAGAGTAAGGTTCATAAGGTGACAGAGTAAGGTTCATATGGTGACAGAGTAAGTTTCACAAGGTGACAGAGTAAGGTTCATAAGGTGACAGAGTAAGGTTCATAAGGTTACAGACTAAGTTTTACAAGGTCACAGAGTAAGGTTCATAAGGTTACAGAGTAAGTTTCACAAGGTCACAGAGTAAGGTTCATAAGGTGACAGAGTAAATTTCACAAGGTCACAGAGTAAGGTTAACAAGGTCACAGAGTAAGGTAATGACATTGAGATTTTCTGAAGCTTGCTGGGATTTAGATTATGGATATATAGCCCTACTTTTGGACTTGTGGATGAATTTTAAAGTCTTTTGCCTAATTGCTCATGATTCACTTGTTTCTACAGATGGGAAAACTTAGAAGCTGGAGCTAAGGATGCCAGCGATTTCTTGAAGTGGCAGTCAGAAATGAAACAGAGAGATCTGGAGGAGGAGCTGGCCGAGATTGAACGGCGACGACTACATGGCAAGCTCAGTCACGAGGAGGCCATATTAGCTCGACAGGATCTCATTCTGGAGAATAAACAGAAAGTCAAAAGCATGAAGGAGGAGGTAACTCTCTCACAAAGACTTAACTCATGTATCAAGTTATCTCTCACAAAGACTGACTCATGTATCAAGTTATCTCTCACAAAGACTTAACTCATGTATCAAGTTATCTCTCACAAAGACTGACTCATGTATCAAGTTATCTCTCACAAAAACTGACTCATGTATCAAGTTATCTCTCACAAAGACTGACTCATGCATCAAGTTATCTCTCACAAAGACTGACTCATGTATCAAGTTATCTCTCACAAAGACTGACTCATGTATCAAGTTATCTCTCACAAAGACTGACTCATGTATCAAGTTATCTCTCACAAAGACTGACTCATGCATCAAGTTATCTCTCACAAAGACTTAACTCATGTATTAAGTTATCTCTCACAAAGACTGACTCATGTATCAAGTTATCTCTCACAAAGACTGACTCATGCAATAAGTTATCTCACAAAGACTTACTCATGTAATAAGTTATCTCACAGAGACTGACCCATGTAATAAGTTATCTCACAAAGACTTACTCATGTATCAAGTCATCTCTCACAAAGACTGACTCATGTATCAAGTTATCTCCCACAAAGACTTAACTCATGTATTAAGTTATCTCACAAAGACTGATTCATGTATTTAAAAGTTATCTCACAAAGACTGACTCATGTAATAAGTTATCTCTCAAAAGACTGACTCATGCATCAAGTTATCTCTCACAAAGACTTAACTCATGTATTAAGTTATCTCTCACAAAGACTGACTCATGTATCAAGTTATCTCACAAAGATTGACTCATGTATCAAGTTATCTCTCACAAAGACTGACCCATGTAATAAGTTATCTCACAAAGACTGACTCCTATATTAAGTTATCTCACAGAGACTGACTCATGTATTAAGTTATCCTTTTGATTTTTACTGCAGATATTGTAAAGATTTAGTCTTATGAGTATGATGACATTAAACTATAAAATACTAAGTCTTGTACCTCATTTTAACTCATGGAAGATTTAATTTGGATTTTTATCATGTTTCTATTGGATATGTGTAGTTGTTCTATTCTTGTTTGTTTTAATGTAGACCAAGAAAATGATGCAGGAGTATCTACAGAAGAAGTTTAGTGAAGAAAAAGAAATCAGGTAAGAAAATGGATTTATTCCTCATCTAACTTGGTACAAGATTTGATGCACTTGGTACAAGATTTGATGTATTTTGTACAAGATCTGATACATCTTATTTACTTAGATTGATACACTCTTTACAAGGTTTGATGCACCTTGTACAAACATTCAGTGCACTTGGTACAAGATTTGAATTTTTGTTTTGCAGACAGCTTGTGGAGGACACCATGCAGGGTCACAAAAATGCAAAGGAGGCCACAAAGAAACTCCAGGAATACAAACGAAAAATAGGTCAGTGTCATTTTAAGAGTTTACAAAGAAACTCCAGGAATACAAACAAAAAATAGGTCAGTGTCATTTTAGGAGTTTACAAAGAAACTCCAGGAATACAAATGAAATATAGGTCAGTGTCATTTTTCTATCAGTTGTGTCCCCTCACAGCAAATATGGTGACTTAAATATGGACACACATACACATAAACATCCAGAATCCAGGTCAATGTTGTAGACACTAATGTACATATAGAGTACAATACCAGATTCCAGTGTCTTGTGGCAGGTGGGTGATGGTGGCGGGGAGGGGGCAGGGATTAATTTGTTTTAAAAGTCATAGCTTAAAGTCAGTGAAAGAATGAACATTGTGGAGAGGTGCCCTGCTTTAAGACACACTTGTTTGTTTATAGTTGGAGGTACAGTTGTTTTGTTAATGCTTGGGGTACACATAATTAGAATGTTATACAGATTTTATTCAAGTCTGGCTCGGATCTGTATAAAGTTGCTGCTTATTTTATTTGCTCTTTTGATGTGTCGTTATGTGTCTTGCAGTTCAGGATGTCAACGAGGAAAGCAAAGAGCTGATGAAGCAGGCTTTGGAAGAGGTCAGTTCTCGTTGCATCCATTCTGTAATGATTGTTCACCAGCTGGATATAATTAGAAATCTTCAGATTTTAATAAGCTTGTACAAATTAAATTTATGATCTGAATTTTTTTTTGATAACCAATGACATTGTTTGCATGTCTTATGTGGGAACTCGCATTCGATGATTGTCTGTGTTAAAGTTTAAAGATGATCAGAGACATTGACATACCAGGACATTTTCCTTTGACTGTATTGATCTGAACAGACAAGAAATAGACAGTTGATGACTATCTATTAATTCATTGTTGTTTATATTAGGCGGAGGAAGAAATGAGGAGACGGATGGAGCTGATCCACCAAATCCGAGCAATGGAGGCAGTGCCAATAATCCGACAGAAGTTTGTAGATCTGACAGCCACGTCTGGACATGGACTGCTCAGTGAGATGTCCATAGCAGAGGTATGTACCACAGCAACACAATATCAACCATTGAAAAGATGTTCTTCATGAAAAAATAACATTAAATTGGATGAAAAGTTTGTTCATATTGTGATATTTGATATGGGGTGATTTTTTTTCCTAAGTACATGACCTGACTACTGTTTTGTTTTCCAGCTGAGAGAAAGACTGTCCCTGTTCAAGACAGCAGAGAAGGAGTCGGAAGAACAAAGGAGGGACGATATTCTTGCTGCCAAACAGGTAAACCTTCTGAATTCTTTGGCACCTTGTTAGTTTCTTATGTACCAAACAGGCAAACCCTTTCCATTAAGTCATAAGAAAAACAAAGCTGAGATCATGGGACTCGATGGGGGACCAACACAGGAAGCCTCCTTTTAGTGATCTGTGAACAATACTTGTAGTGGTGCCATGGAATTTTGCAGACTCATGATGACGAATATTGATGTACAGTTGAGTTGATGACGTGAGCTAGCTGTGTACCAGGGGTTTTTTCAGCATCATATTTTTTTCTGTGAATAACACCCAAAAAAGTGTACACAAAATTTACACAAATAAAATTTTTACCATTTCTAAGTGATTGTGAAGAAATAATTCATGCTATTCTAACCCATGTAGGAATTACATGCCTTTAAAAGCAAACAAACTTATGTATTTAATGACAAGATTTTATGCTTTGAAGTGATTACGCAAACAAATTAACTAATTTAGTTTCAATTTGCAGAAGTTCAAACTTTCTGTCACAATTTAACCCATTCCCAATATCGATGATATTGAAACCATTCCTGACAATATCAGGTTTTGTTTGCATGTAATTGTACAATCTTGTCAGCCATATTGCCTCATGTGGCTTCATCTGGGTGAGAGATAAATTGATTTTCACTTCATCAATTTTGGAAGGCCCACTCAGGTGATCGCAAAATTGTTGATTCATTTTTCTAAAACGAATTTTCACTTTTGTTTACACTGAAATCCATCTATTGAAGTAAATCAGTACAATTTGGTGGTACAGTGTATCATGATGTAAATGAGTCGATTTTTACAGAAAACAAACCGAACAGAACACTGCTCACTGAATAGATGTTTTAACCATGCGCTTACAAGTAAAGAGAGATAACTCTATTTTAAAAACTAATCATTTCTGCAATTCGGAAATGCTTATGTTAACAAAGTGGAAATTGGATACATGTGGAAAAAACCTGATACATGCAATATGGAGAAATTGATAAGGACTTAAGATTATTTAGTCAAGGGAAAACAGGCCCTGTGAACTATCGGGGAATACCATGAAACAAACTAACAAAGAAACAAAAATAATTTTTGAAGTAATTCTTTCATATACATTAGAATATAGAATTACAGTGTCACTTTAACAATTTCTGTAAAACAGCATTTAGGTTTAATTTCTTACAAATGTTTCTCTTAAGGCCAAAGACCAGATGTTGCTCGAGACATTAGAAACAATATCTAAACATCGGCTGGAACAGACCAAGTCAGCAGCTGTCAGGTAAAGGATTCAACAAAATGTGTCATGGCAAATTTGACCTCTGACTTGGAGATATGACCTTGGCTTTTATCTATCATAGCCTTGACCTTTCAACTAAAACTTAGGCCAAGGTTAAACCCGACAGACAACCAGACACTGGCTAAAATCAATATGACCCTGATCCTTGACTTTGGGGGCATGAAAACATCAAAAATTTCAACCAACGGTTATTGAACCTTATAGAAGACAACTGGAATCACTTTACAAACATCTTTAGTAAAAGGTGTTTTACAAGCACTAAAGGAGAATTCACACTTGTATAACTAGATACTGATAGAAACCCAAACTCCCCGTCGAGGCCTCATTATGTCACCTACGAATAGACCTCTCCTATGTGACGCAGCACAATATACAGATTTGTATATTGTGAGTCCGCGATTATCACGCAGGCAAATAACACTAAAGAAGTAATTCGTAGTTAAAAGTTTGAAGATATTGAGATTATGAGCATTGATATAAAAGTATGGATTTTATTTTAAACATAAAATGATCAAAAGATCATTAAAAAGTAGGAAGACTGTTCAAATTATTGTGTAAAGTAATGAACTTGATGTTTACGTTCTTGTTTTGAAATTTGTTTACGTTTGACGTTATGTTTTTCGTCATTCTACAGTGACGTCAAACAGTATACGCGGCCTAAGACATTGCTATCCCATAATGCCTAAGTGGAAGAGTTTGGTTTGTAAGCAAACGAACTCTGGCGGAAGTTTGGATAGAGACCAGACAGTTGAAACACATTATACAGAAGCTCTGAATCCCCATTAATTAGGACCAGATTCATTCATCTTCATGGCATAATGTTTGGATTTCAGATTTGAATGCAGGAAAAAAGGCCTGATTCCCAAGAAACCAGAAATCAAGGACCCCAAGCTGCTGGAGCTTGAGAGGAAACTGGAGGAGAGGAAAGCTCAACGAAAGAAAGAGCAGGAGAAAGCTAAACTGGTCCCCAGCCGGCAATCCATGAACCAGACAAAGAATCTTATTAATCAGAAGGTTGGCATGTGATTTCATTGTAGGTGTCATCAGCTCCACAAAAATATCTTTATATTAAACCAATCATGAAGTCTCAGTATTTATACTCAAAGGTCCACCCTTAAATGAGTTTTCTGTACAATTCTAGCATGACATCCTTATAGCCTCATGCATATTTGCTGAGGCATATTGTTTGCATGAAACATTTCCAACTTCTTTGAAATGAAAATTAGCATACATGTAATGAAATATTTACAAATATTGTTTATTGAATTTCAATACCATGGAATCATCATTGTTCTTGGAGGATCAATGTTTGCAGATTTCATGGGTTACCCTTACCCACAAATTCACATCACCACAAACATTTTTGCTACACTGCAATTATAAGTTCATCTTTTTAAATTAAGCTAGATTTTTTTTTATTCCAATCACATTTAAGGTAATCTAATAATTAATTGATTTAATCATCATTATCAGTGTTACACTACAATTGTGCAGTCACAATTATAAAAAAAAATTCCCAGTACAACACGATAGAAAGTGCCTTTACATTGTAATTGTGTCAGTTTGGTAATGGTCCTTTGTTAGATTTTTATATCAGACAAATTGCTCCATTTCATATTATTTACCAACTTGCATATATTTTCACCATTTTTTTTCCCCATAGATGAAGACCTTTTTCTCTTTTTCATACGCAAAATACATGCAATTTTGGCATGAAATATTTGACCTTGAAATGTTGAGGATTGAATAGGGAACAAAATTAATTAGACTACAGGCTAGTCTTTAGTAATGAATTATATAATTGAATTAATTCAAGTGTGTTTGCATATACCCAATCAATGGTACACATGTTTACTTATTAAACAATTAACAAGCACCATTGTCTACATGAAATGTTTCATTATCTACATTGAACGGCTGGTATTTTAATACATTGTGTATTGAATTATTGAGTGGTTTTTGTTTGTATTTAATATTTTACGTTGTATCTTTGTTCTGGTAACCCAGTCCTACACCAGTTGTTTTATTTGGGTTAGGCACTGAGGGAGAAACACACAAACTTTAATTTCGGACTTTGAATTTGTCCACAATAAATGGAGAATAATTGACTATGCAGATAAATATACTAATCATTTATTGATTTTTAGTTTTTCTTTTCCTGTAGCAAGGTCTGCATTTGTTCATGTCAAATTTAGAGTTTTAGAATGTTTGCAGTAGAAAATTTTAAACATTTAGTGATCCAGAAATCAACAAACACAGGTGTTCTGGTGTTATATTTTTCAGAACTGAGGTTGAATTCCCCAGACTTGAGGTTCTGTGTTCCTTGAAAATGCAGAAAATACCTGCATACCTGACAACCAAATAACTTTTTTATCCAGTTTAAAACCCTATCAAAATATTTTGCCCTAATATTTGATAAATATCCTCTCTGCACTAGAGACTCCCTTTCTATATACAAAATGCTTTTTGTCAGTAATCATGATCTTTTGAACATTATTCCTTATCTATTTGTTTACAGCGAGCGATTGAGGAGAGTCGGTGGCGTGAGTTGGAGATGACCCAGGAGCGGTCAGCCCGCCTGGTGGGAGACGGGGCGATGAAGAGTCACTCTGCATCACGACTAGCCACTTCATCAGCCATCATGGCGTCCTAGTCTTCACACGTCGTGCCGGGATTTTATACACTACTGAAGAAATTAGAAATTCGTTGTGATATTTCATCATGGCAACAAATTTTCAAACAAGTTTTTTTTGGCAATGTAGCAGAATTTGAACAGTCTCTGGACTGCTGTTTGCTTGATTTGCCAGAGTTATCATATTGCTGAAGTAAACGTCAGCATTTCTGAGGAGGAAGAAGATGCGAATTCTATGACTTACGTGTATTGTTTTATATTTATGTTTGATGTCTTTTGAATTATTTTGTATATGTTATCTGTGTATGTAAATAAACCTGTTGAAATGTAATCAATGTGTTTGATTATCTTTAATCACATCGTCGCAAACCACGGTTTTGAGTCCACTCACGCTCCCTCATATGTGATGATGGGGAGAATCGAATAGAAGCACCCGTGGGTAACCGACGATGATTTAATCAGGGCTCATACAAATGTGAAGACCTGGTAAGAATAAAATTGTCTGTCTGTCTGTCTGTCATCACTATTGTTGTGACTCGATATCTAGAAGGGCTTTCAAATTCTGTACACAAGTAGTTGAGGATTAGTCTGAAATCATATCAGTGTGTAGCATTTGTCTCATAGAGATAATTTCCAGTCTTTGTTTCTGAGTACATATTCAATTATTGCTCTCTTCAATTGAATCAATGATACCTCTAATTCATTGGAAGAGAGCAATAATTCTTTTGGAGAGAGCAACTATATAATAAAAGATATCATCAATTCAACAAATCCACAATTGAATTAATGATCTCTTTATTTGAATTGTTGCTCTCTTTAAAAGAATTGATGCGCACATTTTCATTAAGGTAGTACTCTACATCGTCATAATGGCTGACTTCCTTTAAAAATATGGATGAAAAAATCAATATCAGCAATATTTGACTTTTCCATTTAAATACCTAGTCGAGTAGCTCAGTAGGTTAGAATACCGACTGCTGAAATGTAGGTCGCAGGTTCGAATCCAGCAGGGGTTTTAAATTTTTTTCAGATTACCTTCTACTAAAACTATTTTTTGACAAAATAAAGTAAATTAGAAAATTTTCATCTTCAAAATATTGTACATATTCTCCACTTTTCATTTACATCAAATTTCTCTGGTGTAGCATACCTCCTTAAAGTGCGCATCAATTCAGCTGAAGAATTAATGCTATCATCAATTCAATTAATGCGCGCAATAATTCAGAATTGAAGATATCATTATAATTATTTGAAGAGATCTTCAATTAAATTGTTACACGCATTAAATGAATTGATGATATCTTCAAATAATTGAAGATATCTTCAATTATTTGAGTTTATGTTAATTTGGCGCTCCATACATAGCAGTGAGGGTTCTTTATCGTGTCAACGCCTGGCGCGACAGGGGACCTCCGTTTTTAAGGTCACATCCGAAAGCCCCCTCATTCTCATTTCTAAATGCCGTTTGGCGAAGAAGCAATCACTATTTTAACGTCTAAGGTTTGACGCTTCAATGGCACGAGCGGGGCTCGAACTCACGAACTTCCGGTTACGAAGCGAGTGTTTCTGCGACCTTAAAAGTCTGTTGTAACCTTGACCTCATATATATATATATATATATATATATATATATATATATATTTATTTATATATATATATATATATCTCTTAAGATACATGTATCAAATCACGAAAGTGATTATGGGAAATTAAGATATGAAAGGTGTTGAAAACTGTTCCACTTATTGTGTCGCAATGGAAGCAAAGTTAGAGATTAGAGATCTGTTGGGACCTTTACCTTTGACATTATGACCCGGAAATCTATAAGTGTCTTCTTGTAATGATCAACTACCTTTTTCTAAAGTACGAAAGCTTTTTGTTGAAAATTGTTCCAAGATGTCAAATCACAACGTAAATGATGACGGACGCAGGGACAATGCGATTCCTAATAGGGGTTTTGTATTCTCCAGGCAGGACCCTAAAATTAACATGGAACTCTTTATAGATTAGCAGTATTGTAGCATAGAGCATAGATTTCTCAGAACATTTATTTCAAATCCATTAAACCATGCCCCAGAATTTGAATGACGTAACCTGTTTGCTACCAATTAATAATACATAGATTTAATATATTTGATCAAGTGGATGGAAAAAAAAAAACCCGGAGAAAACTAAGAAAGCCTATCTTTGTCGTACACAATGCCTTAAATCCTGGCTGTACGCTGAACAAATCAATCGACAGACGACTCCTGCAGGTGAGGAATCGCTGGAATTAGGTGATCATGAGAAAGATTTATGTCCTTCTAATTAGTAAGTAATTCTTAGATAATGGATAGATTCTTAAAAATCATCGAAAATAATTCCCCTTAAAAATAAAAGTACATTTCATTTCATTATGATGTATTTTATTTCACATGTTACCGCCTTGGTAAAAGAAATGCACATTAATAGTTAACGTGATGAACTGGTGAACTTTTTTTTTTCATTCTTATCACAAAATCTGAATGTTGATCAAATTTCATCCTGACGATGTCTCCGCTGATATTTTAGCGATAAGTTTATTTCATCATCACGAATAAAAAAAAAAAATGTATTCACTGTATGAGTGAAATGAAAGATAATAAGTACTGCACTATATACAATTTTTGAAAGGGATCGTGTGCGTTTTTCATGGTGCTTTTTATTCGCGAGTTCTTTGAATAAACTTTTAAGATTTACAATGAATTCATTTTCATTATCTGCATTTTATATCTTAGAGAAAATATAACAAATACTAAACATATATACAAGTACACGCGACAAGAAAGTGTTTTATCTTCTTTTTTCAATGACGGAAAGGAATTTATATACTTTGCTGCATAAAATATTAATTGTGTTAAACAATTGACAAAATTTTACAACATTTTGAATGATGTATATAAAACTTAGGTAAAAAGCACATACTATGCTCGTGAGAAGGTCATATAGGGCGCAGATAAATAGACAGCGCATGTATTATTTGTAAAATGGAGAGAGGGAGAGAGAGAGAAAAAAACACCACACACACACAATGCAATTGATATCAAAAGTTCTAACTTAAGGTATTTCCACCCTCCTGTGACGTCACAAAATTTTGCAAAGTCAATGATTTAATGAGATTTATCCATGATAGGAACATAAAAGTTGTTGGAATCTTTTTCAGTAGTTATTGTAAAAAATGTTGTTAGCCATAAACTATTTCAAAAGTCTAAGTTATATATGAATAATCAATTATATATTTCAAAATATTGAATCCAAGGGCAATAACTCTGTTTTTATCAAATTATATGTCAAGTCCATTATGCGACAGATTTCACTTATTTTACACCAACAATTTGTATATTTTTAAAGAAACAGTTTCATGAAATTATTATGAATACTATTATACCGTTACAACCAGTTTTTGTGAAATTTTGATATTGCTGTTTAAAAAGAATTGCAATTTTCTGACGTTGATAACAGGTATACATGTATTGTGCTAATTGATATATTTTTTTTTATTGATACCATGAATACCGCAACATACTTATTTTATCAGTTTTATTTCTTACTAAGATTTATTATTTGAAGAATCAACGATCAAATATAAGATTTAATCTATAATTCTAGAAGGGTGGAATTACCTTAAAATCTGCGAAAGGACAGGAAGATATCAATGAGCCAAAATACATTCTGAGTACGACTGTTGTGTAAAGAATAATGCATCCGTTTTATGCATGTTAAAAAAAAAACCAAGCAATGTGTAATATAAAAAGATCATAGTCAAATCTTGAAAAATGAATAGAAAGACGGACATACATCGCTATATATCTTAAATCAACACATCCTGTAACAAGACTGATGTATAAAATGCTTGTATTATAGGAATGTTGAAAAATCTGTAATAATACACAATTCAAGATAATAGACTATGGGTTAGAGGTGTTTTTTCTTTCTTAAATCATGATTTGTAGAACTTTACTTTAAAGTAGCATCCGTCTTCGTGAGGCTATGACATGTATACTTTTTTTTGCATTGTATGAATAAAAAGTCCTACCTTAAAAAGTGTGATAGGAGTAAGACAGACAAACTAAGAGTTCTATATGTAAAATATTTCCCCAAAATTAACGAAGTTCAACAAAAAAAATTGATTAGAAAATTGTTGAAAATCAAAATCCTTGCAATACGCACATCTTTACGAAGGCCTTAGCTTTTAAAGTAGTTCATTACACTAAAATCTTAAATGGCTCTTTAAAACATCTCTTATGAAGTATGATTTCACCATCGAAAGAGTGATATACAAACTCTCAAGTATTTTATATGATTTTTTTGTGATTTATCTCGGAATTAAAAATCAAAGAACTGAAAGTACTTAAAAGCGCTAAGCTGACTTCATGAATTCTGTATGTAATGTTAATGAGCAGGAACAAATTAAAAAAAGGTTTATGCATTATTCTTTATTTTCGCATAACTAAGTAGTACATTTTCTGTAAGAAAATAACAAATATGGATTGGAAGCAATGTCCTGAAACTTTTCAACACGTAAATATAAATTTTATATGATGTTGTTAAAACAATGGTCACTATGATAATTTTGATCCCACACTAAACTAAAACCCTGTCCTTGGATCATGAAATTTACAATTTTGGTAAAGGACACCTGTTCTTATTAAATATCTATAATCAGAATTTAGTATCAATATCATTACCACCGCTGCGGTGGCCCAGAGGTAAAGTGTTCGCTCTGTATGCGGGCGGTCGGGGTTCGAATCCCGGACGCGACAGACCTAGTTCGTTAAACAGGTAGTGACAGCAGGCATCTCACCAAAAAACTAAATACATCTTTTTTATATGAAAAGATCGTTCAGCGAAAACAAAATGTGGGGACAGGGAACAACGACAGTACATCCATGCCCCTCCCCCTTCTTCTTCATTTGTACGTTCGGAAATACATGTAGCATATGCATGTCATTGTCAATTGTTTGTTTGAAGTACAAAGAAATTGAAAACACGATTACTTTTCGTTGTATGTAGCGTGCTGTGGACCGCAAACCATTTCACATTCATGCTTGACACAATGGCAATGTTTATCTAACACTTGTTCTAAACATATGTATTTCAGTATAAAGCCCTCGTAAAATTCCACGCGGTGTTTTGAATACTTGAAACCGGGGTATTGTCTTCCATAATATGATATAATATAATATAATATAATATAATGTTGTACCTTTTATCTTTTCCTTGCCCCAAGACTATTATTTTTAGTCTCATGTTTGAAACTAAATCACGAAATCAAATTTGATTGCGTTGACGATGATTCTGAAGACTATCTTGGTTGTTTAGAAATAATAAAGTAAGCTTAAATTACACCGTTGGATCCTCTAAATTTCTGCATGACCGATTTACATATATGATCGGGGAAGGTGTAAGCAGTTACGCAATATCATCCTTCTGAGACACCAATCTCTGTCCTTCGCTGTCAAAGCATAATCGTGCACAAATTCTTTCTCGTTCACAATGGACGCGGATCAGTTAATTTTTTACTGTGTTGCACACATTTTTGCTGCGTCGAACCAAAATTTTACTGAGTCGGAACAGCAGCCAAAACACACTTTGAAAACCCTCCTGTTTCGTTTATAGCTTCATGACGTGGCTTCTAATTATAGATTGCACCATGCCAATTGATTTTCCTGGCCTCTAAGCGCCATGCAAAGGTAACAATGCAAAGGCACCCTAGCTAAAACGATTTCATATACATATTCTTATTCAATTTTAGATTTTGAATCACTTTAATTATTACAGACGCAGATTCAAATGCGAATTTTAACTGAAGAATGACCTGCATCTGGGTCTCACTTTCCCCAAGAATGAGGACAAAAATATCACCCTTTTTATACATATTTTGTTCACTGTTCAACGAGCTGTATTTCCGGGGGGAAAAACGCAACAGCAGATATGAATGTTATCCCCGTGCTAGATCGGTTGCAAAATTACGACTACTTTAAACACGACTTGACTACAGCGATGCATAAATTCACCTATAGGTGGCGATAAACCGGAAACATGATGACGAAAGCAAAACCCAACTGGTGGCAATAAGTACCTAAGCTACGCTTAGCGCTTAAAAATGCTTTGATAAACCGGAAACATGATGACGAAAGCAAAACCGCGGCAATAAGCGCCTAAGCTACGCTTAGCGCTTAAAAATGCTTTGTTTGAAAACAAGATTTTTTATAGTCCAAATTTCGCTGCAATCTGATGCATAACATGGAATATCTAAGAAAACATAAACATGAACGACTCAGATGTTCTGAATGTATTAGATATTCATATCATGCACCGAATCACAGTGAAATTTGAATTCTGGAATATCTTGTTTGCAAACAAAAAATTCATATAAAATGAGCTTGTATCAAACTATGCACTCACTTTACAATATTTCCTCTAAACTGACTAAGTTCAACATGGTGTAGTTTTTTGTAAAATTGAAGAAAATCAAAATTCTTGCCACATGCACATCTTCCATACCCATACAAATACTCTGTAAAATAAGAAGGTCCTCACTTGAAAACTGTGGAAGGAATTAGACGGGAAAATCATGTACTCTCTATGTAATATTTCCTCAAAATCACTACATATATAAGTTCAACAACATGCATTTTTCTCTAAAATTGAAGAAAATCAAAATCCTTGCCAAATGGACATCTTGAATATCCACACAAACGTGAAATATGGTCCTCATTTGAAAATTGTGGGAGAATTTATGTACCCTCCATATAACAATATTTTTTTTTCAAATAAAGGGTCAAATTAATCTCTTGCAAGAGAGGTCGGATTGAATCAAAATGAGTGACCCACAAGGACGCTTAACGGCAAGCTTCAGCTTGATATATGACAGAGAAATAAAAATAGAAACAGAAAACCCAGGACGGACGGACAGACATCGCAGTGTATTTCATTGGGCAACTTTAAATTACAACATCTGAATTTACATAACAACTTTACAAAATTTAGAACAAGCCGATATTTTTTCAAGAACATGTCATCTTTGAATAGTTTATAATTGATAGCCTATTTCATTTCTCCAAGGTTGTAAAAAGTTACTATATGCCAAGTTCTTGAATTTGATTAACTAGTACTTTTAGAAATTTTAACTTGTGGCAATATAATAGTTAAAGCATTGTGGGTATCAGGGAATGACGACATAGGGAAGATCTCAAACGAGTATCGTAGATAAATTAAATAGAATTAAAATCAAATAATTACCTTTACAATAAAACCCGTACGTTTGTAAGGCGAGTCTACCACTATTTTTATCAACCAATTATTCTGCCATTTATACAATAAAAAGTTTGTTTTGTAAAAAGTGATAATTATAAACAGTAGTTATCTTTATATACATGTCACATAACGTTCTATTAGTATTTTACACATAAATCCAAATTATGAACATCATTTGCAAAGAAATTCGAATCATTAAAGTTTTCATCATCAACTTCAATAAAGTCACGTCTTTCACCAATTCTATCATCAAAAATCACCAATTATAAGTTCCATATTCCAAATTATTTGAGAATTGCAAAAATTCTAGATAATTGAAGATTTGATAATGGAATAATCTCATCAATCTAGAATATTTATACTTTGAAGTTTAGATAGTAATATTACCCAGGCGGGGGCGTCGGCAAAGGGGCGCCAGGGGAGTTTCGAAATAATCTCAAATACCTGAGATTTCTTTAGAATCGAGTTTCTAACAAACAAGTTCTACTGTATGTTAAATATCCATATTTTTCCGATCAGCAGTAACACTTCTGGATGGCGCGGATTCTAAGGGGGAGAGGAAGGTGGACAACAATGTCTCTATCGGGCCACCAGATCCGCAGGCTATTTGGCCCGTTACGGACTATCTACATAACAACACAGGCTACGCGATCCAGAAAAATCTGTACGGCGTTTATCATGAAGTTACATACACATCGCCAGGACCGGAAGTAGGCTTAGCTATGCTGCAGTTCGATGCCACGAAAAATTCCTTCATGACATTTTTCAATGATGGATCCCTAAACGGTTTTCACGCAGTAACGTGGATATTTTATGTCAAGCCACTGTTTCAGCAGAAAGCAGTATTGATGCAATATTATGGAGATGGGACGTATCCCGGCATGCAACTGCGATTAAACTCAGACGACACCATACATCTTCGCATTTTTATATGTGACGTATTAGGATGCACCAAGAAAACTTTCAAGACTAAAGATACTATGGCACCCCCAGGGGAGTGGACTCTCCTCGGAATCACGTGGAACAAACTGTGGCCGTCACCGGAAGTGGACATTTTCTCGACGAGCAAAGCGGACCAATTTGAGATCACTTTGCAGATGGATCACCTCCGTCTCTCTGGAGATGTCTATTTTGGGGTTTCCATGGACAACAAAGATTTTTTCACGGGGGAGCTGTCCTGTTTCCAGTTTTACAACACATCCATTATTGGGAAAACCCAAGGCGGAACGCCTGACCTTTGTGACCCCAAAACATACACTTTTCCGGAATATGGTGCGTATTATTAGGCAATTTGACTAGAGAAGTCTAAACCTTAGGCTTATTTATATAGGGATAGATTTACTCATGAACATATACAATTCATGAGCATATTTGCAGTAAATTTTCTACGTCTTCGCGTAAGATATAAGTTACACACATTAAGCCCGGATGTACGTTCTTTAATGAAACGATGCTCGGGCTGCGTTCAAGATCACGGCGGCTAGCCTAGGGGCTAGATATGGTGGCTGATTCGTGTCATTTTAAAATGTTGTCGTCTTTCCGTTATTTTGAGGCGAGAAGTAGCTAATATTATCATTTTGTCGTCTTTTCGTTTGCGGTTGAAAAGTCAAATGTCGTTTTGTTGTCTTTTCGCCTCGAAATAGCAAAAAAGACAATAAAGTGTAAAATGGCACAAATCAGCCACCATACCTAGCCTTTAGACTAGCCGCTATGATCATGAACGCAGCCCAGACAAGTTCCTGATATGTATATCACGCTTTCTTTCCCGTGACAGTTGCTGTTGATTGTGGGGAATTAACACGATGATTATAATTTCATATGTTCACGATTTATTCTTTTTCCGCGAAATTAAATCCATAGTGAATAAAAACATTTCAATGCTTCCATTATCGTAGTTAAAGAGGTTCGCACCTGAGATTTGGAATAATGTCAATTTTTTGGGGAAGTCTAATTTCTACATTGAAGGAGAATTAGGAAATTAAAAAGAAAAACGGGGGTTGCTATGCTTGTTATTGAGCTAGTATTTTCAACATAACCTTTTTGCACTTAAAATTGACTCAAGATTTATTCAATTTTTAACAATTAAATTTGATTTGTCTGTTGGTGTCAACACAACATAAGCAACACAAATCAATCCTTACATAAAATAGATACATAATGATGTCTTCTAACAATACAGATAAAAAAATTAATACAAGTAATGGAAATAAATAAAATGACCTCTTTGCACTTGATATACGAAAAATTTCATGACATCATTTGAGAGTTTAAAAGGACATATTAGGAGTAATGGCAATATCTAAAATTTGACATAATTTCTCTTAATATTTAAAATGGAATTAAAAGAAAGTTGGGGTCAGAGATCAAAATTTTAAATTATTGATGAAAATACTGAATTTTTATTAAAACAATTTAAGTAAATTGATTTAAACGTTTTTAAGAATCGGTGTTCTGTTTAGAAAAATATATCAACCAAATCAATAAATTACAACATTTGAACAACTTGTAGTTCCAAGTCTGAACTACTTGTATCATAAATTATAAAACTGAAATACACCTATAAAAATAGAAGATATATTAGATGAAACAGAAACTTAATATCATGCAGATTTAGAACTTTTTGATTAATCAATCCTTCCGCCACAGAATATAGTCCCTGCCAAACACTTCAAAAATTTGAATTGACACAAAATCATTCTACTGGATAGGGTTCAGTAATAGATGCGTAATATGTTTGCACCAATAGGATCAGTATTGAACCAGTAAATACTTAGTTGTAGTATCCTAAGCAGTTGTGCTCAAACGCTCAGGACTGAAGGAGCTAACTCCCTCAATAGGTAGATATTCCTATAACATGAAATTAACAAAGCCATGGAGATTCTCGTTCCGGGGCAATGTTATCTTGAATATAAAAAAATTTCAGAGATTTCTTATGTCCAATGATAATTTGCAATGTATGATGCACCCCGTATATATATGATACGAAGTACAATGTATTAGTTGTGTAGCCTATTTGACACCTCTATACAATAGGCGATCCGATTGGAAGTATAGAATTCTACAACCAGATGCTACCTACTACAGCTGGAATAGGAAGCACAACAGTGGCGGAAATGACGTCAATAACCAACCAAATGACGTCATTGATCGAAACGGGATCGACTGCAGAAACAGTGCTTGTTACAAATTCGACAACACCAGCGACACCTAATCTGGATACCGAATTTGTTTTCCAGTCAACGACGACGAATATTGTGGTCTCGGAGACAAATTTTCCCGGACCGGAAACCTTCGTTCCTGTGGATGGTAGGTAAAATACACAGAGCTAGATACTGCAGACTTAAAGCTAGCAATGGAATAAACATTTTATAAAAATGTGCTCACTGTGCTGTCCCTATCTATTCGTTCATTTCACTTAAGAAACATGTACATTTCAGTAGATAATAGCTAGAGAAAAAAATTATTCTCGAAATAAAACTCACACTTGTTGCATGATTTAGATAACTTTCATCACAACACAATTATTCATTGCTTGTAGGAGTTATGAGAATGGTCACTGTTCGTTATCTTCACCTTACACTATACAAAAATATAATATGTATACGGTGTGACCGTTGGATCGAGCGAAGCATGTCGGTAACTCCGTTTCCCGAGTGGTAATCATAATTCCGTTAAGTACAGTAGATTATGATTCATTTAAAAATATATATTTTGAATGCAATTTCCTTGCTCTAAACACCCAGTAATTCATCTCATTAAAGGAGTTTATATGGGGACAGCAGTTTTACATGATCCGCCTATTCATTGAACGCAGGAAATAAAACGCAAGGCGACGTAAACTGTGCATTGTGACGTCACATTTAGCCTCGACTTTTTTCTCTTTTTCAAAGCAAACAATTATAAACAACAATAATACATTCCGTATGCAATGAAAAAGGCTGTTAAAACTAAACAAAATTAACCAATAATTTCAAAATGGTAAAAAAGTAACCGTAATTTTATCGTATATTCTTATTCAAAGAAACTCATGAACTCGTTCATCTATTTAGTCGTATTACGGTTTTATATGTATTTATTTGCTAAAACCTGTTGCAATGATAATTGTACTATTCACTTTGAACAAACTGAGTGTTTAAATTACGAATTGCACGTCAGAGTCTTATATTATTGGCATTCAAAATAAAACACGAATAACTGTTGAAGCAGGTAATGAAAAAATAAATGGATCACGAAAATTTCAGAGAACGTATATAGAGATTATCTCTTTTTCTTTCGCTGATTTTGACTTTTTTCTTTTACATACGTGTTACCTTTAGAGCCTTGCTTCGCGGACGGGCCGAACTTCGCTCGGTATTAAATATACAGAACCTTTGCATCCCGGTCTAATAGTTTAAAGCAAGATACTCACTTATAAGTTTGTCTTACAATTATTAAAATAGGGAAAGGAAATGATGTTTGAATTATTTTAAATTCAATTTTACATTGAAGAATTTGTTTACTTACGATGCCTGTAGACAAATATCGAATGACTAAAATATCTAATGGTAAATCTGTGTTGTGCTTAAACACTTCAGTTTCTCCCCCTCCCCATTTCCTCTACATAATCTTTCAGTGTTTGTATTGACTTTTAATTCTCTAAGACGGACTACACAACCTTCCACTGAGACGGACATTTCCTAAACACAATCTTCCACTGGTTGTAATGACTTTTAATTCTTCGTGACGGACATTTCCTAAACACAATCTTCCATTGTTTGTAATGACTTTTTGTTCTCTGTGACAGATATTTCCTTTACTCAATGAACCAGACTGGTAAATCCATTATCGTAACCCTTTCCAATATCTAAAAGGCAATGAAGAAGATAATTTTGAAATATCTTTCAGAGCGGGTGAAGGACGTCTGCTCCAAGTTTTTGTTGGTCGGCAAACAACTGTCTTTAGCATCCCCAATATCCAGTTCCTTCGCCGGAAGCTGGTCCTCGTGCACCAGACTGTGTCTCGCTGACGTCAGCTGTAACTACGTTGCCTTGGATACTATTAGCGGCATGTGCTCATTGAGCACAGATTCCCTGACAGTACCATATCCTTCATCCTCCGTATATGAAAAATCATCGCATTAAGCCACGTGTCTAAATGTACACGTGTCTAAATTTACACATGTCAAGACGTACTGTGTCAAGAATGTAAGACTTGCTAAAGTTAACATGGTCGACATGTCATGAATAACAATCTTCAACATGACCAATGTTAATGTTTGTGGATTTAATGATTTATTCATGAGTTACCAATATCGTCTTAGATAAATTTGCGAGTAGTTGCGCTTCACCTACCGCTGGTGATGTCTCGATGTTAGTGAAAAATTCTTGAAGAGACTTAAGACCACTAAGCAAAGACCCCCCCCCCCTTACACAGGACAGTCAGCTACCAATACAACACACACACAAATATGATTCACTACTCGAAAACTTATTTAACGATACTTGAATTTACACTACTTGTAAACTTATTAAACGACACTTGAATTTATACTACTCGCAAACTTATTAAACGACACTTGAATTTACACTACTCGCAATTAAACGTATTTTACGACACTTGAATTTACTCTACTCGAAAACTTATTAAACAACATTTGAATTTACACTACTCGTAAACTTATTAAACTACACTTGAATTTATACTTCTAGCAAAGTTATTTCACGACATTTGAAATTACACTACTCACAAACTTATTTAATAACACCAGTATTTACACTACTCGCAAACTTATTTAACGACACAAGAATTTACACTACTCGCAAACTTATTAAACGACACTTTAATTTATACTACTCGCAAATTCATTTAACGACACTTGAAGTTACACACCTCTCAAACTTATTTAACGACACTTGAAGTTATACTACTCGCTAACTTATTTAACGACACTTAAATTTACACTACTCGCAAACTTATTTAACGACACTTGCTACAAACAATTTCCATCCTAAAATAATGAAAATCAAAACTTTTATGTTTTTACAAGAAAAATAAATGCAATTCATTTTATGGAATGTAATTTGTGCCAATGATTTTCCAAAACTGAGGGAATTTATAAAGCAACATACAGAGAGGGGTACTAATTTAAACTTTTAAACTTCATAAAACAATTACAACTCCCTTATTTTATAAAGATCGTTCTATTTGGACCGCTATTATAGTTCCTCTCTAGTCGCAGAACTCAAAGTTTGAACATTCTCGAAATTTCATTATTTTTAAAAGAGAGCTTTCATACAAGTTTCAATGCACTGTTTTGAGTAAAACATGATCCACCAAGTTTTCGCTATCTTTTAATTATCCCCCCTTGGAAAGGGTTTTTTAATAAGGTATGCTGAAACTAGACTATCAGTTTTGAATAGTTTATAATTGACAAACAGACGTCTGAGAAAAGGTGATCAGAAAAGCTTTAATCGAGACTTTGGCTCAGGTGAGCTAAAATGCAATATCTAAAGATCTTGTCATGCAGAAGGGGTTTAAGAGAAAAACTTTGAATCATAAATATTGAAAGTGGATATATAACGTGTATACGACACTGACCTACTGGCACACAGACAGTGGTTTTCTATCTATCAGTTTAAAAAGAAATAGTTTAAGAATAAGGATTTATCATATTTATATGGAATCCATTCTATTTTTTGCCATTATCGGTGCTTCATTGAGAGAGGAAAAAATCAAAGATAATAAGGTTTCAACTGACAAGAAACAAACCGTTAAACAAACAAACAAACAAACAAACTAGCTTACAGCAATTTATTACCAAAAAAAAAAAAATGTTTACTTGTTTTTAAATCACCAAATATCAAAACTAAAGGACTATACTATGATCTTTACTTCAATATAATTCCAATATCATTTATTACAATTGTTTTGATTGGACAAAAATAAAACTGAACAAGAGTTTACACATCAATAAATCCGAAAACGCGATGTATTCATACACGCCTGAAAACAAATAACATAGTGCAGGGAAACTATTCAAATTTTTGCAATTGTTAATAAAGTGAACGAATTGGAATTATAAGAATCAAACATTCTTTTTGAAGAATTTGTCGATGTGTAAACTCCGGACATTTTACTCACAAACTTAACATAAAAGTGCTTCGCACTTTTATTCAGTTTGTGAGTAAAATGTCCGGAGTTTACACATCGATAAATTCTTCAAAAAGAATGTTTAATCCTTTATTATATACTTTCAATTTCATCTCTTCTTTTTTCTTTAAAAGTTTGCGGGCATATATCACACGATATGTGCCCGGAAACATTCCGTCCCGCAAACATTACGTCACAATCAAATTTCTACGCCGTTAATTTTTAAATTTTTCGTGTTTTTCATCTTTTACTCAGTTAAACCGATAAAGTTATTGTTAAAAATAAAATTATTGTTAGTTTCTAAATGAAATTGAAAGTATATAATAAAAAGGTTATAGACTTTGTATGGGAAATATGACGACCTCGTTTTTTGTCGCGGACGGACCTCGCAAGCTCGGTCCGTCTACGCACCAAAAAACTCGGTCGTCATATTTTCCCATACAAAGTCTATAACCTATAAATATTGCCCTCTAAAATGAAACGTTTGTATAAAGCAAAGTTTATTTTGATCAATGTTATGTGGAACAGCTTTCTGAAAGAAACATCAATGCTGTTGATTCTATGATTAGATTCCTAAATATACGCTATAAATTTACTATCGCGTAATTTCTCGAGAGACGTCTCGTGAGATTTAGATCAAAATTTAACTGCACTATCAAAAAAAAAAAAAAAAAAAAAAAAAAAAAAAAAAAAAATGTATGTTTTGGGAAATCTAGGGGGCAATGCGAATTTCTTTGCCAAAATTTGCCAATTTCTATAACATCACTGACTTCCCCACTAAATATCACATCTACATTTTGGTCTTGATGAAACACCATAGGGACATTTGCGTTGACTAGAAATGGCACGCCACTTTAAAAGAGCACTCACGCCCAAGATCAAGGTCACATTATCATCAAGGTCACAATATGGTCAACGTCACAACTAACACGGAAAGAATTGCGCATATTATCAATTATCAAGTACCCTTTCAACAAACTTTCTTATATATAATGCGTATAATTATGTTCCTCGTACATTGATAAGGATAAAGTATACAGCTTTTAAAATTTTTGAAATATATTTCCCTTAATTATTTGGAAAATTTGTGAGGAAAAACAAGCTAACATCTGATATCCCAAATCGACATTACTCCATTACTGTTCTCAAAATGGCGCTTTCCACGAATCACGTGTTCTGTCTCCTCCGGCGAAACGCAGTGCAATATTAGTAAATGTGTTCTTAATCACGAGCTGGTGGGGGTATGTTTGATAGTTATAATATCTCCCCATGATTTACTTAAAACATAATTTTGTAGCATTTGTACTTGTCCTAGAATATCATATTCAAAAAATGAATTGAAGTGGTTCTTTGTAGATTTTTGTGTCTCAAAAGGGTCCACCCTTTAAAGAAATTGAACATAAAAATTAATTCAGATCAAGGGAAAATGTAACTTTTAAGATATGACCAAAAAAAAAAAAAACAAAAAAAAAACAAAAAAACAACCGCCCAATTCTTTCCGAACACTAGAAACTTGCTGATCAGATGCAGGAAACCCCCCCCCCCCCTAGATTATAATTGATGATTTCAACAAAGACCCCTTAGTAAAAAGCGGAAATATCGAGCGTCTAATCGCTTCCGCACAAAGCAGTGACCGGGTGCCTCCTTTTTACAATCAGTTTGTAGCAATCGATATTGGATATTATTTATTTATCACAGGACATAGAAAAATATCTAAAAACATTAAAATATACACGTCTTTGTTGTTGTTAGAGGGTTTCGCCCCTCTCCCCCGATAGGGCTTTGCCGTGGACCCACTGGGAGTTCCAAAGCAGCTCCAGTCCTCCAACTTTTACTGCCCCTACCCCCGTCCAGAAATTTCTGAATACGCCAACATCAATCGAGATGACAAACTAAACAGAGGAAACAATGCAGATTTTGAAATTCTACAGATCCTGAAGGTCTACACACGGATCATCGTAATATTTTTTAATCAATTATCGCCATGACATAATGTAACACGTGTTTATGTCAGAAAACGCGCGTAACCGAGCTTGTGAAACAAGCGCTCTTCTGGTCAAAGTCGTGGTCAACAGCCCGACAAAAGCGCGCGCATAACAGTGACCCGATTTGCTAATTAACGTAACGGTCATTGCTCCATTAAACTGTCCGGTTTCATTCTCCGTACCTGTGAAAATAATAATTATTTGATGTGGAAGTAATTCCTCTCGTAATTAGTCGTTACATGACAGGCATGACTCCGAGATTAATTAACGAAAAACGATGTCTAGATCGGTAGATTTCGTTTTGCTTTCAGGGGATAAGGTTGCTCTGAAGTAATGCGGTAAGTGTTTGAATTTTTCGTCTATAGAGATCACATACACGCACATAAAATGATTAAAGAAAGAAAATAAATTAACAGTCATAGCATGTACTTAATATTTTTGAATTATTTTTTTTCGCGGAAATGAAGATTGATGAAATTATTGGTAGGATTATTTAGTATACATGTAATTGTTTTGCAATCACGTAAAACTTTCATACATATGTTACTTACGAAAATATTCTGTTTATATCATATTTGGTATGGTTATTGTCAAAATGTTGACGATTTGTTTGAATTTCAAGTCTTCAGAAAACGCTTCATCTCAAGTAAGCTTGATATTAGTATTCTGAAAGATGATGATGACCGCCACAATGCGAATTTGTGTTAAAATGAATTTAGAATTTCTCCGTAGAATATCAACCGTCCATACTTGTTTGCTGGGATGCTTGTTCTTGACATCCTTTGCGGACGAAGATGACTCGGAGTTGGAAGTCGATGAATATCTGGGCAAGGTTGTTGGATCTTTGGGAAACTTCGGGGATTACTATGAAAAAGGTTTTAAAAAATAATAAAACACTTTAAGGACATTGTTAATGAAAAAATAATTATTACACTCTGTGGCATGTTGCAAGGATGAGAATGCTTGCACCACTCTCCATTGTTAACGATTAAATATAGTTTGAATTTTTAATATTAAAGCGAGGATTTCAAACAGACCATGGTTATTGAAATCGATAACGATCAAGACAAGATAGCATTTCTTGCATATACTCAGAATGGTTTATGGAAAAATACTATTATATCAAAATATTGAACTTGATTTTATTTTCAGGTAAGGAGTCATCTGGATTTTGTGACGACGATGTACTGATAGGTGGCTGGTCCTACTCTCGTCTCCGGGGGTCCTGTAATCAGTACCTACACTGTGCCGGGGACAGGGCTTTCATCCAGACTTGTGCAGCGGGGACTTTCTACGACGGACAGGAATGTCGTCACGCCGACGAGGTCACGTGTCCCGCAGGTATAATGTTACATTTTACCCGAATGCCCAGAGTGGCAATACAATGTAGCTATGTAATGAAGTAATTGATACACAAAGTATTTAACAATAAATCTATTAAAAAACTAAGTCAAAGGTATACATAAAAAACAATGCTTTAAATTTGGGCTTGAATGCATGATGCGAAAATTGATTGATTAACTAGTGAACATTAAAGAAGTGAAACACACGACAATCTTAAATTCCATTGTCTCTGATTTGGACAGATCCCTGCCTTCGAAAGCACCATGGTTTCACATACACAGACGGTCAGAGTTGTTACGGGTTTTATCAGTGTATGAAAGGAAAGTCCAGATATCACACGTGTCACGACGGGTTTTATTTCAACCCCTATAAGCAGGGCTGCTTCCGGGACCCGACATGTCACAAGAATAACCTAATACACCGTAAGTCAGTTACTCTAAAAGTTCTGGTCTCTTGATTGTTTGTTTTACGTCCATTCGAGAATATCTAATATTGAGGCGTCACCAGCAGAATATCTAATATTGAGGCGTCACCAGATGTAGGTGAAGTGAATATCTAATATTGAGGCGTCACCAGATGTAGGTGAAGTGAATATCTAATATTGAGGCGTCACCAGCAGAATATCTAATATTGAGGCGTCACCAGCAGAATATCTAACATTGAGGCGTCACCAGCAGAATATCTAATATTGAGGCGTCACCAGCAGAATATCTAATATTGAGGCGTCACCAGCAGAATATCTAATATTGAGGCGTCACCAGCAGAATATCTAATATTGAGGCGTCACCAGCAGAATATCTAATATTGAGGCGTCACCAGCAGAATATCTAACATTGAGGCGTCACCAGCAGAATATCTAATATTGAGGCGTCACCAGCTGAATATCTGTAGTTGTAGGTGAAGTGCCTTAAAATTAGACCTGTGTGTGACGCTCTTGGCTGTAGTGTCGAGAATATCTAATATTGAGGCGTCACCAGCTGTAGGTGAAGTACCTTAAAATTAGATCTGTGTGTGACACTCTTGGCCGTAGTGTCCAGTGATGCCCTTTTAATCGTGCCAACGCCTGCAGCGAAAGGGATCGCCTTTTGAAGGTTTTTTCCTAAAGACACACAACTTTCACTTACAGATGACGAGTGAAGTTACTACTTATTTTTACGTCTAGGTTTGACACGGCCAAGGTTCGCGCTAGACTCTAACTTGCGAAGCGAACACTATAACCACTGGACTACTGTGACCGGTCACGTGATGACTCCTTTCTACAGTGTAAGTGACTGCTTTCCAGACTTACCAACTATTGGAGTTTGATGGAGTTTGAAATGAGCTGTGGCGTCGCTGGCTTAGTGGTTAGGCCGTCAGATTCTCGATCGAAAGGTCGTGGGTTCGAGTCGTGGCCGCGGCAGGGCTGACGTTGTGTCCTTGGGAAAGGCACTTTACATGAATTTCCTCGCTCCACTCAAGTGTAAAAGGGATACCTGGCTATAGACAGTGAAAGATATTGTTAGAATGTTAGTGCTATAGCGCTTGTAATGGCAGCTCGCACTGTATGCTTCCCAGGAGGCTGAGAAAGTTCTACATTGATATAAGGTCTGCCGGGGTAATATTGTACATTGGTTATTGTAAAGCGCTTTGTGCAGCATACACTGGGAAAGGCGCTATATAAAACCAATCAGTCGGGTTTCAAAAGCAAACATTGACATTGCAAGGAACTTCTTACCCGATCTGACATTGAACTCGCACACAGGAGCGCCGTTACGACCTTTCACATGCGATATTTTGCATGATAATACCTCTTCCCTGAGAAAGACTTCGTTATTGATGACTGCATGCGTTATCAAAATTTGGCCGATTATCACTAATTCCCCGACGATTACCACTAGTTCCCCGCGAATTTATTACTATACTTTTCATCATGGGGAATGCCACAATTTTTTTGTTGCACTAGTATGAGTATATTTACAGTTTCGTAATTCGTTTTAGAATTTTTACAGTTAAGTAATTTCTTTGAATATTTTCACAGTTTATTGAATTGTTTCACTATTTTTACAGTTTATTAAATCAGTTTAGTATTTTTAAAGATTGATAATTTGTTTGAGTATTTTTACAGTTTAGTCATTTGTTTTAGTATTTTTACAGTTTAGTAATTTGTTTTAGTATTTTTACAGCTGAGTAATTTGTCTTAATAGTTTGTTTTATTATTTTTACAGTGTATCAATTTGATTTGAGTATATTTATAGTTTAGTAATTTTAATTTAGTATATTTACAGATTAGTAATATGTTTTAGTATTTTTACAGTTTGATAATTTGTTTGAAAGTATTTTTACAGTTTAGTCATTTGTTTTACTAATTTTTACAGTTTTGTAATATGTTTTACATTTTTACAGTTGAGTTATATTTATATGTATGAGCAATTTTACTGTTTAGTAATGTGTTTTAGTATTTTTACAATTTAGTGATTCGTTAAACGTCGTAAATATAGGCGGTAAGTCGTATTAATGTTGACGTTGTTGTATTCTTTGTTTGTACACATTTGGTGAAGGCAGAGTCAATACCTTTGTTAACCACTTATCTAACTTAGTAACAAAGTTTCTTAGATCTGTTATTAGGTTTGCGAGCCCTTATGATATATCTGACTACTAACAGCGTTATAACTGATTTATTTTTCTATATATTGTAGCATGCGCTTTTGGAACTACCCTGCCGTTCCCCGGACGCCCTAATCTATTCTATCTGTATAACGGTCACAAGACAATGACCCCCATGAAGTGCCCCAAGGGAACATGGTACCGACCCGATATATGCACGTGTGACTGGATCACGCCGGGAAAAGTAGAGAAGGGGGGTAAGTCAAACCCAAGTTAATGGCCGTCCGACATGACAGCAATTCCAAAGTACTTACGGTTAACTCTTAAGTTTCTGTCTTTGTTTTCAGGGTGCAAACCGATGTTCTACTTTAAATACAACGGAAACTTCCTGGAAAAATATAATCGTGTGCAACAGATGCCAACGGCAGGTGTCGCTTTGTTCCGGAAATCCGTTCTCTTTGATCATGGCGGAAAAATCATTATATGGGCCATGAACAACATGGAACTTGATGGAGATTTCTCACTCTGTTTTGAGTTCATGGTGAAAACTTATAAAGGAGAAATTGCCTTGTTGTCTAATGATTTTGGGAATGACCATTTTACGTACAAATTAACTTATATACCAGCTCTAGGAGTAGTTAAAGCGTACTTTGTGCTTAAAGATGGTACCGTGGCTATACTCAGCGTCGTAGGTGTGGTATGTATCGATGATAGGAGTGTCTTTCCGGCAATATTTGCTAAATGATAATGAATGTATATGGGAAATTAAAATTTGTTGACTTCATTTTTTTAGGACCCAATGCAACCTCATTTCGTTCGGATAGCAAAATCTAACAGTGTGCTTCAAATGAAAATCGACAACTCTCAACTGGGCGTTGTTCATCTACGTAAGTTATCAACGGGAGAAAAGCAGTGAGGGGTTAGATCCGATGAAAGTTTTGCCTTTCATTTCATTTATCAAGTGATTTACAAATACCCGTCGGATTTCTTTTTATTTACCAGCTTACGCATTTCCTCTATGTTACAGATGCGGGTATAGTGGTAGGAAAAAGTCCTATGGTGATAGGCGCTGCCAAGGGGTGCTCAAACTTCGTCGGATATTTTGATGAGGTTAGTTATTATTTTTGAACAGTATTTAGACTTACAAACTATATAATAAAGGATGTGGGTTACTACTCTCAGGGATTTCCCATAATGATTGTGCATCAGTCTGAAAACTTCGTTGGCTGTCTAAATCTGCTTTGGATGTTTCATTATCTATTGTTTAATTGAAACTATGCCTAGCATACAAAACATTTGATTTAATTGTATCTCAGTTTTGATGTACCAATGTTCTGGTTTTAGCATATCATATATTTTAAAGTAATCCTGTGTACAGGCACCAAAACAACTTTAACTCTTCTCTCCTATAGTTAAAGTTCTTCCATTGTAATCCTGCCATGTTCTTTGGCGATTATGATGACGTAAATGGCCATGGCGATGATGATGACGATGATGACAACGACTTTGATGACTACAACAAAGACTTTAATCACTACAACAATGATTTTGATGGCTACAACAATGATTTTGATGGCTATGACAATGACTTTGATGGCTACGACAATGACTTTGATGCTGACAGAAAGTGATAACTGCCGAAAAATCAGCACATTAAAGAGGCACATCCTACATGTACGTTGCTGACTTTATCAGATTGTTTTAGTCTCAGCAACTGAAAGTCATTGGTTGGATTGCAATATGATGGAAGCCAAAACGAACAGAGACACAAAGACTTTGATCTCATACTGTTGACACATACATATACTAGTATTTTAAAAACATTTTTTGAAAAGCAATAAAAAGAAAAAGAAAAAAACAAAGAAACAAATTACTATGGTTTCATCATTTTCATTGAAAATCAATTTGTTTTGTTTTCTGATTGAGCCAAGTCAAATATTCCAGCACTGAACTAAATGACAAGCAAAGACAGAAAAGAAAATGTTGTATATTTGAAGTCCGCGAAAATTGATAAAACACAGTATCTAAATTGAGTATACAGATATAGATTTATAGACATTTGACAGAAATTTGGTCGCAGTTAAGGTGTACATGTTGATGTCCCGAATGATGTTTACGTAGAGTGTTTAGAGCCTAGATTCACTTTCATATACCGGTGCACCTAGCCCTTAGGTACTGAATATATATACTGCAATCTAACTTATTCAATATACATAATGGTTTAGGTAGGTGTAAATATAGAATATATTTGATAGAAACATTCATATACTGTTTACATATTACATGTAGATATCTCAGAGGACAATATTGTCTCGCTAGGTGTGTCGCTATAACACAAATGTAACACTTTCAACAGATGCTAACAATAAAACACGATGTGCGTTTTTGTTTGCTTGGGTTTTTATGTCTATTTTTGTTTGGTATACAGTGTTTAATCGTGTGTATGTGAAATAAATTCATCTTTCAAAAGCTGTTTTCCTAAACTTTATCAATTGTGGTGCAGACTTTCATTTGTGAGACCGCAATGATTGCATAGGCGAATCTCGACAATAATTGTAAAGGCGGATCTCGACAATGATTGTAAAGGCGGATCTCGACAATGATTGTAAAGGCGGATCTCGACAATGATTGTAAAGGCGGATCTCGACTTTAAACACATGCATAGGGAATAACATTTTAGATAAATATTATGGGGGTCGTTTATTTTTCTATTTTGTGCCAATTTTGGGTCTTCAATCCCTCTTTCCTGGTCAGATAAAGTACCATCTTGGATCGCAACCCTTGCCTCTTGAAAATAGTCTGGATCCGCACCTGCAGAACAGAGATTTCGTACCATATTCACGACGTCACAATTAAAATGTGAGGGACACTTACGCCAAAGATATCGTGGCAGATCTGATGTTTTTCATTCATAAAATAGAATATAGCCGTGGCACTGATTGTTAATCAGCTTCTTATTATATTCAGAGTTCATTTACACAAATCATTTAGTTCTTGGTATTTCATATACATGTAGTTAGATAGTTCTTGGTATTTTATACAGTTAGAAAGTTCTTGGTATTCTATATAGTTAGAGAGTTCTTGGTATTTTATATAGTTAGAGAGTTCTTGGTATTTTATACAGTTAGAGAGTTCTTGGTATTTTATACAGTTAGAGAGTTCTCGGTATTTTATATAGTTAGAGAGTTCTTGGTATTTTATACAGTTAGATAGTTCTTGGTATTTTATACAGTTAGAGAGTTCTTGGTATTTTATACAGTTAGAGAGTTCTTGGTGTTTTATACAGTTAGAAAGTTCTTGGTATTTTATACAGTTAGAGAGTTCTTGGTATTTTATACAGTTAGAAAGTTCTTGGTATTTTATATAGTGAAAGAGTTCTTGGCATTTTATACAGTTAGAAAGTTCTTGGTATTTTATACAGTTAGAGAGTTCTTGGTATCTTCTATAGTTAGAGAGTTCTTGGTATTTTATATAGTTAGAAAGTTCTTGGTATCTTCTATAGTTAGAGAGTTCTGGGTATTTTATATAGTTAGAAAGTTCTTGGTATTTTATATAGTTAGAGAGTTTTTGGTATCTTCTATAGTTAGAGAGTTCTGGGTATTTTATATAGTTAGAAAGTTCTTGGTATTTTATACAGTTAGAGAGGTCTTGGTATTTTATATAGTTAGAGAGTTCTTGGTATTTTATACAGTTAGAGAGTTCTTGGTATTTTATATAGTTAGAAAGTTCTTGGTATTTTATACAGTTAGAGAGTTCTTGGTATTTTATACAGTTAGAAAGTTCTTGGTATTTTATACAGTTAGAGAGTTCTTGGTATTTTATATGATTAGAGAGTTCTTGGTATTTTATACAGTTAGAAAGTTCTTGGTATTTTATATAGTTAGAGAGTTCTTGGTATTTTATATAGTTAGAGAGTTCTTGGTATTTTATATAGTGAGAGAGTTTTTGGTATTTTATATAGTTATAAAGTTCTTGGTATTTTATATAGTTAGAGAGTTCTTGGTATTTTATACAGTTAGAAAGTTCTTGGTATTTTATATAGTTAGAGAGTTCTTGGTATTTTATAGAGTTCTTGGTATTTTATAGAGTTCTTGGTATTTTATATAGTTAGAGAGTTTTTGGTATTTTATATAGTTATAAAGTTCTTGGTATTTTATATAGTTAGAGAGTTCTTGGTATTTTATACAGTTAGAAAGTTCTTGGTATTTTATATAGTTAGAGAGTTCTTGGTATTTTATACAGTTAGAAAGTTTTTGGTATTTTATACAGTTAGAGAGTTCTTGGTATTTTATACAGTTAGAAAGTTCTTGGTATTTTATACAGTTAGAAAGTTCCTAGTATTTTATATAGTGAGAGAGTTTTTGGTATTCTATATAGTTAGAGAGTTCTTGGTATTTTATATAGTTAGAGAGTTCTTGGTATTTTATATAGTTTGAAAGTTCTTGGTATTTTATATAGTGAGAGAGTTCTTGGTATTTTATATAGTTAGAGAGTTCTGGGTATTTTATACAGTTAGAGAGTTCTTGGTATTTTATACAGTTAGAGACTTCTGGGTATTTTATATAGTTAGAGAGTTCTTGGTATTTTATACAGTTAGAGAGTTCTTGGTATTTTATACAGTTAGAGAGTTCTGGGTATTTTATATAGTTATAAAGTTCTTGGTATTTTATATAGTTAGAGAGTTCTTGGTATTTTATACAGTTAGAGAGTTCTTGGTATTTTATACAGTTAGAGAGTTCTTGGTATTTTATATAGTTAGAGAGTTCTTGGTATTTTATACAGTTAGAGAGTTCTTGGTATTTTATACAGTTAGAGAGTTCTGGGTATTTTATATAGTTAGAGAGTTCTTGGTATTTTATACAGTTAGAGAGTTCTTGGTATTTTATACAGTTAGAGAGTTCTTGGTATTTTATATAGTGAGAGAGTTTTTGGTATTTTATATAGTTATAAAGTTCTTGGTATTTTATATAGTTATAAAGTTCTTGGTATTTTATATAGTTAGGGAGTTCTTGGTATTTTATACAGTTAGAGAGTTCTTGGTATTTTATACAGTTAGAGAGTTCTTGGTATTTTATACAGTTAGAGAGTTCTTGGTATTTTATACAGTTAGAAAGTTCTTGGTATTTTATATAGTTAGAGAGTTCTTGGTATTTTATACAGTTAGAAAGTTCTTGGTATCTTCTATAGTTAGAGAGTTCTGGGTATTTTATATAGTTAGAAAGTTCTTGGTATTTTATATAGTTAGAGAGTTTTTGGTATCTTCTATAGTTAGAGAGTTCTGGGTATTTTATATAGTTAGAAAGTTCTTGGTATTTTATACAGTTAAAGAGTTCTTGGTATTTTATATAGTTAGAGAGTTCTTGGTATTTTATATAGTTAGAGAGTTCTTGGTATTTTATACAGTTAGAAAGTTCTTGGTATTTTATACAGTTAGAGAGTTCTTGGTATTTTATATAGTTAGAGAGTTCTGGGTATTTTATATAGTTAGAGAGTTCTTGGTATTTTATACAGTTAGAAAGTTCTTGGTATTTTATATAGTGAGAGAGTTTTTTGTATCTTCTATAGTTAGAGAGTTCTGGGTATTTTATATAGTTAGAAAGTTCTTGGTATTTTATACAGTTAAAGAGTTCTTGGTATTTTATACAGTTAGAGAGTTCTTGGTATTTTACTTAGTTAGGAAGTTCTTGGTATTTTATACAGTTAGAGAGTTAGCTGGGAAACTGTCTCACTTACCGGCTCGAGCGGGATTCGAACTCGCGCCAACCAGAGGTGAGAGGCGGTGTAAGCTCTAACCACTCAGTTTCTTGATTGAATAAGTCGGGGTAGTTTCTATGGTTTTGATTGGTTAAAGTTAGTGAGTAGCATTCAGTGTATATAAGCCTGTGCTTGGTTAGTTTTCCGGTCAGGAAACAACCATGATTTTTACAACTTTTTGTCTGGAGTTAGGAACTCAAGTTTATCAGCAGACTTTTAGTATATTTTTGATAGGGTATTAGTAGAATTTATAATGTAGTTTTCTCCAGTATATTGGGTTCCCCTTACCAAGTCCTGTTTCAAAGTGTTAATGAAAGGTGAAGATAACGACCAGTGATCAATCTCATAACTCCTATAAGCAATACAAAATAGAGAGTTGAGTAAACACGGACCACTGGACACACCAGAGGTGAGATCAGGTGCCTAGGAGGAGTAAGCATCCCCTGTCGACCAGTCACACCCGCCGTGAGCCCTACATCTTGATCAGGTAAACGGAGTTATTCGTAGTAAAAATCAGTGTGCCAAGAACGGTATGAAACAAGTCAGATAGCATAAATTTTGACCCAATTAAAAGCTGTATTGGCAAACTAGATCGTTATAACGACCATAAAATTTGCGAAATGCTGACTTTAAAAGTATGGAAAGTCAAAGGGTTCAATATTCTATCTTTGTAATTATGTATTTGTTGTTCCTAAATGCGCCATCAGTTCAATGTAAATAGAAAAATGTTAATCGTTATCTTGACATTTGTAGTGCATAACGGTATATTCGTCATTTGAATTGCGTAAGAGGTAAATGGAATATATGTTTGTGTAGATGCGTAACAAGTGAATGCATTAGGGGTCCGTGTTTGCCCAACTATCTATTTTGTATTGCTTGTAGGAGTTATGAGATTGATCACTGTTCGTTATCTTCACCTTTTATTTAATGTAAATTTGAAATTGGATCTTCGTCATCCGTAGTTGAGCATTTGCACATTGTAGTTTGTGAAGCCTATGCGAGTTGTGGTAAATGTGTTTTGGTAATCCGTCCGATGTTAGTTCGACATTCGCATTTGCTCAATTCAACATTTGTAAATTGTTCTACCATTATGACGACAAAGGGCGCGCGCTACATCGTATCTTTCGGGAAACAGACTATACTGTCTATAGAATCATATAGGAGGACTAGTTAATACTCGGGTGTCTAGCACACTCAACATTAACCGGTTGGCGCTAAAAGTCGTTGAAAATGTGCTGCTGAAGTAGTTTGATCAGAGACTTGATGTAGAACATTGTTGTAAGTATCAATATAGATGACTGGACTGATTTTTTCCATGAGTTTACTTTAAACAAACAGTGTATGCTATTTAGTAACCATATACCACCAGGGACTGTGCGAGACCAAAAACTCTTGTACATATTTGCTTTGATTAAGATTGATTTTCGTTTTCGCGCCCCTTCCCCATCATTTTTGCATTGCTGTCACTGAAATACGTAATTCACAATATCAAATAGTTAATATGTACATTGGGTAAGAATTCTAAAACACGCAAAAACTATTCTCATAGGCGTCGGAAAGTGGTGGTGGTGGTGGTGGGGGGGGGGGGGGGGGGGGGGGGGGGGGGGGGGGCTAAACCAACAAAAAAGTTTCTACGTCGTTTGGGGGGTATTATGTCTATTATGTCTATCTTTGCAAAAAAAGGGTGGGTGGGTGGGGGTGGGGGGTGGGTGGGGACTAAGCCTTCCGACGCCTATGGGTTTTATATTTGTAAACAAAGTGAATCAGTTAACATTTACCAGTTGTTTTCATTAAATAACAGCCAACCTTGAATGTAACATATTTAAAGTTTTTATGTAATAGACCAGTCGGGCTATTTTTCCATAATTTTTACTAGGCCAGGCCATAAAAACAGTAGCCTGAGCCATGGCCTAGATTTGAATTTTACATTATTTCCACAAGCACTTGTTTCGTATCTGATCACCGCCTTCTTTTTCTCTCCACAAGATAGCTAACTCAGTTTCAGACACCCCAATTTCAAAACTCCTATTTTTGTTAAAAATGTATCATTAATCAACATTACCGGGGGTATTTTGATATAGTTTAATTTGAGATACTTTTCTCTTGTCAACAAAATTGTTCCAGTTGTCCTCTGTCAAGCCTCTTTATTGTAAACCACTCATTTTGTCTGTTTAAAGCAGAGAAAGAAACACTATCTTTTTATTTCATAGTCTTGCTGTTAGAGGTTATTTATAAACCTTGTTGGCCACATATAGAGTCCTTGTACATATATGTAAATATACGTTTCCCAGACTCTAAATATTTAGAGGATGTAGAAGTATTCTTGCACTTAATTTTTTACTCAAAGCAAACACGAGAATAGAGGGGAAACAACTGAAAATCCCATGATACAGTTAATTACACTAAAAAAGAGTAACAATTCCATTTTTAGTGTAACAATTGCCCTGTTAGGAAATTGTGTCCAACCTTTTAAACAGTCGTAGTGATGAACCATCTGAATATTTTTCATGATTGATTATCAGTATAATCGGACGCACTATAATTGATTAATAATCGATTAATTTCAAGTATTAAATTTGTTTATTATTGAATGAAGAATGAATTGGTAAAAAATTTGGGATGATTTCTGAAATGCATTTTTGATGTATTTTTTATCATTGGATTCATTTATCAAATTGATACTTATGAATTAGTTACATTCACAGAAAATAAACCAAGAAAGCATGAGAATAAATTACTTTAAGTTATATTTTGATTAATCGATTATCAAAAATTTTAATAGATTATCTATACATTGTAATCGGGGGCCATTTCGATTAGATAATCGAATTTTTCTATTAATCAGTACATCGTTGGAGAAGAAACTCTACTTATGATAAACAGAAGGAATGAAACTCATAGTAAAAATATGGTATGAATTTGCTTATCAAAATATCTTCCTTGCACAAAATGAAATAATTTACCTCGGACTTCGAAAGGCCGGGAAAATAATAGCTCCGAGGGAATGTCACATAAACTGGTCCTCCAATATGATTCTATAGTCTGTTTCCCAAAAGATTCGATTTAGCGCGCGCCCTCTGTCGTCATAATGGTAAAACAACGAACAAATGAACGAATGAGCAAATTCGAAAGTCGAACTATCATCGGACGGATTACCAAATTTTTTTTTACTGTAACTCGCAACTGCAATGTGCAAATGCTCAAATACGGATGACGAAGATCTAAGGACAAGGTACGGTTTTAGCCAAAATCTGCCCTGTCAAGGAAATTCACCAAAATACTAAATCTGGTATTTGAGAGTGTGCCATTTATGAAAATGACCATTGTTATTCTTTATCTACCATAGTAGCTGTAATATATTCAACGGAAAACTTTATATTAACCTGACGACGTCACTAAATTTGACGTTAATTTTGACGTAATATACGAGAGTTCTCCCCAAGCGATGTTTTGAGTAGGAAAACACACATAGAAGTATTAATTCTTAATAAATGCGAAATTATTGGTTTTTGTACTGATTTGAATGGGTATTAAATGGAAATTGAAACCACATCAGATATGCCGCACAGGGGCAAAAACTGCAGGTATTCGCGGAAAGCTTTTCTGGTGCAGAAATATAATGGTTTGAACACCAAATTAATTAAAGAAACATTTATATACTGGTAACAGTGATTTCTTATTTCTGTCTCCAACTTGGCGAATTTTAAGATTTTTTTTATATTTGTTAGAGTCTCGCCTGCATTCGGAAAAAAAAAATGATGACATCAAAGGCAGCTCAAATTCAAATCACTGAATTTTATGCGAAGTTTGGGTTATCACCAATGTAATTCTTCACGAATCGGAACACAATAGAATTCATCGGTATTTGTTTTTAATTGGCATACGCAATATTCCATATATGTATATTCTCAATATTATATGCGTGGTATTAAGTTGGAGCAAAATGTCATTTCATGGGTATACTCAGGAAAAAACGCAGTGTTTCTGAGAAACTAGAAACACAACTTCAAAGGGAAGATAATTATGAAACGGTTACGGTTATCAGTGGTAGGGCATTCGCTTCGTAACCGGGAGGTATAGTGTGTTCGAACCCTGCTCATGACATGCCACGTCGAACCTGAGACGTTGACATACATGTGCTCTTCGACAAACGCTCAACAAAAGTGAGAATCACGGGTCTTTCAGATAGGCACCTGATGCCACCTCGACTGTGTCCAGGGGTCCGTGTTTGCCCTACTCTTTATTTTGTATTCTTTATAGAAATTACGCAAATTCGAATTCATCACTATTCGATATCTTCAACTTTTCGTGACCTTAAAAAAGGAGGCCCTGTGTCACAACAGGTATTGGCACGTTAAAAAAAATCAATGCTATAGCCTTAAATGCTAATCATAGGTTTTATATGTGGTACGTCACATACAGCTGATGATTTCTCAATTTGAGAGAAAAGTTCTCGAAAGGACGTAAAATAAACAAACAAAACATGAAAAACTTTTTAAGTCAAACTCTCTCTCTCTCTTCTCTCTCTCTCTCTCTCTCAAATATACCATGCCTCAAACAGACCGTCTCTCATACACATATTCACACACACTCTCACTCACCACTATCAGGCTTCTCCACAAAAAATCGTCAATGTGTTCGGTACTGTACAACTGAGCGATACAAAGCTGGTACACCCCAACACTTGGTTTGCGCAATTTAGTGTCATTGTATCCACTTTTGCTCAAAGAAACCCTCTTAAAAGTTGTAAAATACAAAAATCATTCGATAGTTTATACAAGAGAAATAAAACTTAAGACTTGCTAACCAACCCCTGCCCCATGATAAAAGAAAACCATTCAAATCTAAACTGCATTTTCTCATTATGCAAGTATATACATACATCGTATATTTATCTCGAATGGAGAAAAACAAAATTTTGACGGAATGCTCAATACTGCAAGTCTCAATATTATATTTATATATAGATCTACCCATATGTTGTGTATTCGCTTTGTGTAACCCCCCTCCCCCGGACTGCATTTTATAGTAGTAGAGAAAGATAGATGAAATGTAATTGTAAGTGCTACATTGGATACATGTAATCAACCCACTCCAATGCTACCAAAATCCCTATTTTTGTGTTTGTCAATGTTTTCGAGAAGTCACCCTCCTTTAAAAAAAAAGAAGATATATGCGCCTATAATCTATTTCAATCATTGTAAATTAAAATACATATAGTAATACGAGTAACACATATGGAGCAAATTATCTTTCAGGCACCTCAATCTGACTAAAGTACAGACCTATATTATATATAATATAGGTCTGTACTTTAGTCAGATTGCAGGCACCTCAATTTAAAAATAATTTTAATGAGTAACATATATTCCTTAGTAAAAAGTGCCTTGCAAGAAATGTATATTAATCCCTATCTTAGCTACACAAACTTTTTTGGTTTTGTATTGTGTTTTCAAAAATGAAAGTGAATTAGTGTTCCCCAAACAACGAAATAGTTTTGTAACTATTGCAGATATACTAGAACACTAAAGACATATGCCATAACATAACATAACATCCGGTGTTAAGGTCATCTCCAAGGACCCGTGACATTGACACTTGATGCCGAGCAATGTCACTACCTGATTTAACGACTTCGGTCGTTCGCGGGCGGGATTCGAACCCCGGGCCTTCCGCATGCGGGGCGAACGCTCTAACCGTTCGGCCACCGCGGTGGTGTATATTTATAGATAGTGTGCTTAAAATTTTATATTTGTGAATAACCATCGTAAACTTTCTGACAAATAAATTGTTGTCTTTGAAAAATATAAAATGTTACACTCGCGCTAAATACGTCACTGATGTACGTACGTACCTAGGTGGATATTGTCGTCTGCTGTTACATGCCGTTTCCCATTTAATCAAATGAATGGTAAAAAATAATGCTTGAATCTTCAAGGAATATATTATTTATTAAAAGAATCGTCCATCGTTATATAAACTATTTAAATGTAGCTTGCCTGGTATGTAACATGAATTCTCACAAATCGTCGGTTGGTGCTATTTATATACCGTTCTGTTTACACTATAGTCATAACAACAAAAATGGCATCCGGTCTGTAAGATAGGCTTAAATTTATCCGGATTTTCTATTATTATTATGATGATTTTATTAAATGTCAATGTGTTTAAATAAATAACTATATGAGCAAAATAATTTTCCTCCATAAACGCCGGGCAGAATTTGGCTAAAACCGTACATTGAACAAGTAAAGCTTTTTAAAAAAGCTTGCCGTCTTTAGCAGCAACTCTGCGAAGTTGAATAATGTCCCTTGTCTTCATTATTGAATTGAGCTAAAATAAATAATCTCATGGACATCATGCCTACAAAGCTGTGTCCTGACTCCCACTGTAAAAGTTTGTATTTATGAAGGGTATATGTACTGGAAATCAAAATCACTGTTCCCCGTATTACCACTGATTAAAGCCTCTATATCAAATGAAACTGAGATTTTCAGTGTGTATATCAAAATATTTATTTTTTAACAAAGTTATGAAACAAAACAAACTAAAAAGATTTAAAATTGCTCAAATTTGCATAAAAATTATTCTTGCATATTGTACAGTACAACTGCTTTAGAAATTAACCAGGATAAAGACCGTAACAGTTTTGCCAAAAATTATATCATAAAATACTTAGGGTTTGATGGAAAAGATTAATAATTGTTATTCAAATTTGAGCAATTGTAAGAAAAAAAAATATTCTGAAGGAATAGGATAGTTTTAGAACAGATGTGTTGAAAAAAAACCCAAAAATTTTAAGTTTACCTGATACAGACAGTCTAAACTTACAGCAGGGGTAATTTTAAGCAACATAATATGTAATGAAATGTTACTATCCTATTCCTTCTTAAGATTAGTAAAGTTCTCAAATACCACTGATAATACAAACAAAAATGGTTGCATTGGAATAACTGATTGTCAATTAAAATTATTATAAATGTCTACTTACAACTTATTTTAATAATATGACATATAAACTAAAATGACAAGTGAATATTGTAATTGTTAAAGATAAGACAGCAATTTTTTTTTTAATTTGTGCATGAAAAACTTACAACATAATAGACAATTCCCAAAACACAAGCAATCAAAACAAAAAACGGCGAGTTTTTCTGTTTGTTTGCAAGAATGAAAACATTGCTGTAAATGAAGTAACCATAGAAATGCTGTATTAGTTGCTTTTAAAAAAGTAATGTGTCAATTTCATGAATTGCATTTTTGGGAGTTGAACTATGTTCAATCTCCTTGGGTCATCACGCACTTTTCTGCGCAGTAATTTGTATTGATTTGTATAGTGGTCGTCAGCGGGGGTTCTGTGTCAGCTGATTTACTCCTAGGTAAATCAACATAAACTTTTATAAACATCCGCCATTAAATAATCCATGTAACTTTTCTGAATTAATCTAATTTTGATAATTGACATGTAAATAAATGCAATGATATTGTATTCAAATTAATTTGAATACAAGATTTCGATCAAATTGATACTGATAGACATAGAAAAATAAAAGTTGTCGTTTGTAGCGCAGCGTCACCTATAAACATTGATAGGGAAACGAACGACAACTGCACACAAGCCCTATTGACACCGTGGCGCGAAATATCGAATATGGTGCGAAACCTCAGAAAATTTACAAGAAATAACTCTACAACATTGTGTATGTGTATATGTTTTTTTTTTTTTTAATGTGATATAAAAAATGCTTGATGTTACATGTAGATTGAATTAAAACACTTTCGATTGGGATCGGAATACGAAATAAAATTTCTTATATCCGGTGGCAAAGTGAAACTGCTTCATGCTTCAAGTTATTGAATTACGTAGTAATTGCACGTTACACATTAGAGAACTGTTCCTTTTAATAAAGAAAGTCACAAAATAGATACAAAATGAGTGTACCTTATTCATTACTGTTACCGAGCTTTCGTCGACTATAATCTCGAAATGGCGTGTTTCGCTGCACTTGATGACGGTAAGGTCCACATTTTCTACGTGAGTAGTGTGATATTTGTTTATGAATTTTTTGCGCATACATGGTATGTCTCGGCTAGGAATAATGGAAACTTTCTCACCTATGTATGTAAAGACATATTAATCTCTATTTTTAAAAATGTAGAACACTTTTATCAAATGACAATGTTTGAAAACGCTTAGAGCCCCGATGTCAGAATTTCCTTTTCCAAGACATCAATATGTCAAATTCATTATCCTTTTTGAATAGTATGTACCATATTTTGTACCAGTTATCCATTTTGAATCCCCTATTACAATGGGTATTTGCTGCACTCTGGAATGTTTGAGTGGATGTCATGAGTGTGTGTCAAACAGAAATTTTAAGAGCATGGGATAAGGTGCTGCCATGTATTACTTCACTATCAAAGTTTAACCCAGTTGCCACAATGTTGAATTTATGCTGCAAAAAGGATTGGAAATTGCTCTGGTCAAAACACATTGTTTATTTGTCTACAGATGAAAGAGACATGAGGATTCTCCCTCACAAACTGAAGAAAAAAAAATAGTTATGGATCTTGTACATGTATAGTTTATTAATCACTATAGATTTCCAGCGTCACAAGTCTGATTCCACTATATGCTTTCCATACTATCAGGTTCATTCACCCCCTGTTTGAGCCACAGTATAATATCCCAAATACCTTGGCAATAAATAACATTATTTGACTAGTGTTTCATTTTTAGCGGAGTTGCGATGAAGTCGAACTCGGCTTATGATCTGATGAAGTGCCTTTGGGCGGGCAGGCGGGCACGCATCAACATTTCATTTCCGCACCATAGCTCTTGAGCAAATTATAGGATCTCATTCAAACTTAGATGGATTGTCACCCTCAGTAAGATGAGGAAGCCTATCGATTCTGGGGTCACTAGGTCAAAGGTCAAGGTCACTGGCTATAAATAGACTGAAATTTGGAGAAAATTTTGTTTTCCGCACCATAACTCTTGAACGAATTATAGGATCTCAATCAAACTTAGATCGATTAAGTAAGACAAGAAGCCTATCGATTCCGGGGTCACAAGGTCAAAGTCACAGTGGATATAAATAGACTGAAATTTGGAGAAAATTTTGTTTTCTGCACTATAATTTTTTAACAAATTATAGGATCTCAATTAAACTTAGATGGATTATCGCCCTTGATGAGACAAAGAAGCCTATTGATGTTGGTCAAGGGTTAAAGGTCAAGGTCACAAAGGATTTAAGTCGGCTGAAATTTATGTACGCAAAATTTTGCTCCCTGCTTGATAATTCTTGAAAACTTTTCTGCCGGTTCCCTCTATGCCCATTCCTTGCGCAACTCGGCTTGTGCATTTCCGATGCCCGACAATTTTTAATTTTTTTGCATTTCATTTATTTTGAGTTATTATACAATTATTTACCATTCCATTGATCCTCTACAGGACTGTAGTATACTCAGGTGATAGTTTAGCATATTGGACTACCTTTTCAAGTAATGAATCCTTAGAATTAGCTATAACTAGGATTAAACTTGAATGTATATATACAGGGGGAAAACTTCTTCATAACTGCAAGGCATTGATAACCATATTGATTTGAATGTTTGGGCCATAATATGTGGTCACATTTTTCATGAGAATATAAAGGGGTGAAATTCTAGAAAACAACAACACGACTTCAGTTACTCGAGGAGCGTTGTGGCCCATGGGCCTTCCATTATCCATGTTTGCTGTTGTAACACTTTGAAAAACAACAACAGTTGATTTGTATCTAAAATCATGATAATATTCAGTCATTTATCCCCCTTCCCTTCCAGTACTATCTTTTCTAACTGAATTTCCACAATGTTCAACTCCCACGAGTACTTTAAGTACTTTGATTCTTTTGTTCGTTTTGTCGATTTTTTAAAGATTGAAAATCTTGAAAAATTGTTAAGTCGTACGAAAATTAGAACACCAGAAAATTATCTCCCTTGCCTTGAAGAGCATTTTAACCAATGAAATAATTGAAAATTTTCACTTCATGCACTTTCTACCAATGAAAAAGGAGAGGAAGTGCAAAGTCCGAAGACTGTAAAACACTTCGACTCTGTATACCGTCGTCCAAGGAAGACGGCAATAAATAATGCATTCACTTGTTACGCATCTACACAGACATTGCATTCCTTTACATCTTACATCATACAACACTCGTTCAAGGGTACTCTAAATATTACATAACGAATATACCGTTATGTACTACAAATGTCAAGATAACGATTAACATTTTTCTATTTTACATTGAACCAATGGCGCATTTAGGAACAACAAATACATAATTACAAAGATAGAATATTGAACTCTTTGGCTCTCCATATAAATGAGATAGCAGTAGGAGGTTTCATACTTAATATTATAATAATTTTCTTTCAAGGTCATTTTATATAGTTTATGTTTAAAAGGCATACACTATGCAGGTTAAGATGTAACTCATTCCCTATCTATGAATGAATAATAATCTTTTCAATTCTGAATTACCTGCGCATCTAATACACGTATCAACACTTCGCGAAAGTTACGTCCCTTGTCCGCCATCTCCCGGATAAAAATCGTATTTCCCTACGTTGGCCTTTGTAATTTTCCTATCTGTAGCTTTGACATCTGTTATTTTTCCATCAATTGCAGTCAACTACAATATGCCCCAGATTGGGGCAACCCATTAACTTGTATGAAAACTTGGTAATTGGCTAAAATTCAAAGTAATAACATCTTACATTTGGTAAGGTAAAGAAGGAAAACTGGGTTTTTCACCGATTGACCTTTGGCTGACCCCGCAAAGGGACGTAACTTGCGGCGAAGTTAGCCACAGGCACTCGACGTTTTAAATATCTATAATAAAAAAAAATTTGTCTTCCTGTAAACTTATGTTTACAGGAAGACAATTTTTTTTATTATAGATATTTAAAACGTCGAGTGCCTGTGTAGCTAGCATTAATTATTCTGCTAAAATGATGCGCGCTATAATTTCAAATCTTTGCTCTCTTCAAATAAGTTGATGATATCAGCAATATGAATCGATACGCTAGATAAAATTCAATTGAAAAGTTCAATTAATCCGTGCAATACTTGAATATATCATCGCTTTCTTCAACTGTATTAAAGCGCGGATCAGCGCACATCAATATAATGCGCGCAAATAATTTAATTATTGCTCTCTTCAATTGAATATGTCCTCTATATGCAGTCTGATTAAAACTAGCCCCCCTAGGAGAAGGGGGGTTGGTTTTAATCAGACTGCTCGATATGCATCATGCTGTAGCAGTTGTACGTTTCTAAGAGATCTTTTGAGGCGCACCAGCTGATTCTAAAATAATTTATTTTAAGTTTTGCTGCTATTCTAATCGGACACATTGATTATTGAAACTTAGAATCTTAGCGGCCCATTCGATGCTTTGCATCAAAATTATCTTGACACCACAGACACCAGTGACGGGTTTGTATCAAGAAATATAACTCCTACAGTTTCTGCAGGAAACACTACGTCACAAAATAAAAAAGTTGTTTTCCTTGATTAATCAGACGACATCCTGTCAAATATTTGGAGACAGTAGAGATTGTCAGGTACAGTACTGTACTATATGTATGCTCTCAAGATATACCTCATTTTGTTCCACAAATAATATCCTGGTCTGATATTAGATCTAGATCTATATAGATATTGTTTTCTCAAAAATACATTTTCTTTATAATTTGAAACACTAACCTAGGTTAATCATAATGTAATTTGACTCTATTTTCTGACTAAACTTATATACCATAGTAAGTAAATGAAGCAGCCCCCCCCCCCCCCCCCTCGAGTATGATGATACGCGCACTTTCAGAACCAGTGGCGGATTTAAGGGGGGGGGGGGGGGGGGCAACCGGCGCGCGCCCCATAATTTTTTTTTTAATTTTAGGTAAGTCTGGTCTCTTGTATAGAGAAATGTAAACGATGAAAGAAGCGACAATTTCTTTCACTCTCAGAGAAATAAATGACAAAATCTTACATTTTCCCCCAAAACCTTCAGAATTTGTGTCATTTTATTAATTTCACCTTATCAAAAATGACAGAAAATAGTAAAAATGACTACATTGGAGACATATGTCAAGCCCCATAAAATATGTAATATCCAGGGGCTTCCAGAGGCTTCGCCCCCTGGGCCCCTAGACCCCGGCCCTTCCTCATATAGTTGCATCTCCCTAACCGCAATTCCTGGATCTGCCCCTGAGAACTGTTGCTCTCTGAGAAAACATTGGGATAAGAATGAGGATTTGCCCCAATATTTTCTCAGGGAGCTTCAGTTCTGCAGCAAAAATGGGGGGGGGGGGGGCACATTGACAAATTTCAATATTTAGTTTGTGCCCCACCATTGTTTGGTTACCCATGTGTTTCAACGATTATGAGGGTGTGTGTGCAGGTCTTACTCAAAACCTTAGTGTGTGACGATAGTACCCCACCAACTCTCTATTCAATTTTTTAATTCTTTTTGTATCTATTAGTTTTAAGCTAAACTTTAATTATTTTACAAGAATTTTAAGAAATTAAATGCCCTTCTTTAGGCTGAATATATTACAATCTTTAAAATTGTCTTTTTTACTCTCGGGTATTGCCAGAGTATAATAGTTATGTCTATATTGAGCATGATAGCCTCTACCAAATATGTGAAATTGATGACTCCTGAATCAGGAGTCCTGGATGCAAATTCAAAGGAAGGGGTCTATGGAACGCCTAGGAAAGAAAACTATGTGCATTGTTATATTGAGCATGGAGGCCTTTACAGGTACCAACATTGTGAAATGTTATGTTAACTCTACATGTAGTTTAAATGGTTCAAGTCTCCAAGGTAGGGGGGTCCCGTGGGGATCCAGGTTAGAATAGGTCCTCATTACCCCTTGCTTGCATAAGAGGCGACTAGATGGGCGGTCCTACGGATAAGACTGCAAAAACTGAGGCCCTGTGTAACAGCGGGTGTGGCAAAATTAAGATCCCTCTCTGCTCAAAGGCCATAAGTGCCGAGCATAGGCCTAAATTTTGCAGCTCTTCACCGGCAATGGTGACGTTTCCATATGAGTGAAAATTATTCGAGGAGGACGTTAAACAAAATACAGCCAACCAACCAACCGACCAACCAAGGTAGGGCTATATCAATATGGATCATCTTAAAGTATTGAAAATGGTGTAGATGTTCAAATATCTTCTCTACTCCTTGTGCTGTCTAGGGTTAGTTATGAAAATCCACCACTCTTGATCACATGTGGGTCAAACCCGCGACTCTTGGATCACAGCTAAGTATTGCATTAATTATACCCTGTTATGACTGACCTGTGACCAATGGAGAGGGCTTATCATAGTTAAATAGTCATTGTACTTGCTGCCTAATCCTATTTATGTATGTATTTCCATATATATACATAGATGTATAAAAATACTGTTGAAATCAAATCACTTGTGATATCCTTGAATATTAATGAAGTCCGCCACTCTTGGATCACATGTGGTGTCTCCGGTTAGTAATGAAATCCGCCACTCTTGGATCACATGGTGGGTGATGTGCTCCCCTTCCCCCCCCCCCCCCCCCCCCCAGCAGCTCTAGCTTCGATAATGTTGACATTCTTGCTGTGTTAAAATGTCGAGGTATATGAAGCGAGGGTATATTAACATGTAAAACTTATACGGTACCAATGTAATACTATTTAGAAAATAACAGCATAACATTTAATACAATATGACACAGGTAAGTTGGACATACACAGGTAAACTTTACATAGGACAATGATAACAACACATCAGAACGGTTACATGGCTGGACTTCCAGTGAGTCTCTTAGAGTGGGAAACCTGTTCATGTGCGGAGTCATAATTCACTGCAAAAGGCCCATCTATTCAAGGACACCTAACTCGACTACAGTTATATACAATTATGGACTGTTTAGTAGGGAGACGTCTAAGGCTCCTTCGGATGATAAATATGTTTATGGTATCACAGAGTTCGGATTCGAAACAGGCTTAGCCCCTGTGACTGAAACAGGAGAATTTGTGATTTCTCCCAGCTTAACAGTCCATAATAGTTTTATCATCCTAAAACTACAAGTAAAATACCTATCAAACATTTAATGACTTGTGTGATATTTATTATATTTAGAACAACAACAAAATCTACAGAAATTCAAACAAATTAATAGTTTTCGAGGGGTGAAATCAATGTTACTCACACCTACATGCACTATTTTGTTTTATACTTGATGTTATACAAATGTAAACATTTATTAAATGTACAAATGTTAAACAAAGCAAAACACCGAGGTTTGTATGGAGAACCACGTTAACATAAACTCATTTAATTAATTAAGATACATGTATCTAGCTTTAATTATTTGAAGATATCATTAATTTATTTGATGTGCGCAACAATTGAATTCAATTAAAGATCTCTTCAAATAATTGATGATATCTTCAATTCTGAATTATTGCGCTCATCAATGGAATTGTTGATAGCATTAATTATTCTGCTAAATTGATGAGCTCAATTAATGAGCGCGATAATTGAATGATTGCACCCTTCAATCGAATTAATGATATCATTAATTGAATTGATGCGCACATTAATTCTTTTAGAGAGAGGAACTATGTAATTAGAGATATCTTCAATTCAACATATTCACAACAAGTTCAACTGATGCTCGCAATACTTCTTTTAGAGAGAGCAGCCAAATAATTAGAAATATCTTGCATTCAACATATCCACGATTAAATTAATGATATCTTCAATTGAATTGTTGCTCTCTTTAATAGAATTCATGCACACATTAATTCCTTGTACAAAAGCATTGTAAATAATTAAAGATATCTTCAGTTGATTTAAAGAGATCATCAAATCATTTACTCTTAGCTCCAAATGCAATTTTGCGAGCATTTATTCCACCACATTGATGCGCGCATCCATTGAATTTATGAGAGCAATAATTGAATTGATGCGCATATATTTTTAATTTACTTTTATTAGAGTTATCCCGCTACCATTAAAATATATCGTCTGAAGGGAGATAACACAATTATTAGCCTGCTCGCGAGGGAGACATCACGATTTGTCTCCCGTCATGTGACCGGTCCTCAACCATTGAAATTAAATGTATTATTCTGGAGGATGATAACATAATTTATTACACAATGATAATTTCATTTCTATTTATTTGCAGGATAATGTTGGTGTATCAAATCGTTGACTGAAATTCCACCATTTACAGCCGTATTATCACAGACAGGACAATATGCCCCCGCAGCACACAAGGAGAAGTACAATAATTTTTACGGTTTTAAATTTGGTGTTCAATCTAATCAATATATTTCATATTTAGATCTATATGAAAAGAGTTATTGATTGATATTTTACCAATTTGGAAACTAATGTCAAAATAGGCCAAAACTAGATATTGTAGTAATTAGGGGTATATGGACTGTGTAATCGGCCTGGGTAGCTCAGTGGTTAGAGCACCTGACTAGTAATGCAGGTGTCCCGGGTTCGATTCTAGGTCCAGCCAAAGATTTTCTCAACTCCTACATACTACATTTGGTGCCATTGACCACCCCTGTACTGCAGGTTGTCCTGCCATGGGCGGAAAGAACCTGGGTTGTGTGTGACCTTGAGGGCGAAGACAAATGAAGGAGGGAGGAATGTAATAATTAGGGCAATAAAGACCGTGGATATCGGCCTGGGTAGCTAAGTGGTTAGAGCACCTGACTAGTTATGCAGGGGTTCTGGGTTTGATTCCCGATCAAGCCACAGATTTTCTCCTCTCTCCTATGCTACAATATTATTGAGATAACGAGAATTTGCGAAAGGGTTTTATGGCATTATTTGTTAGGTTCAATGTCCATAACTCTTTCAAAAGAGGTCAACAAAGCCCAAACTCAAGCTTCATCTGTAATCCATTTTCAAATCAATATAAATCTTTTTATGATCACTATAAGGTTCTCTCCTGTAAGTGGGGCCCTAGTTGACACCACTCCAAAAACCCTCTTTATAGTGCACGTCTAGCACCCTTGGCAGAATTCATTTCACAATTCTAATGTTTCTGTTGTTGATTTGCAGGATGATGATGGAGTATCTGACCAAATTATTGACTGAAATTCCACCAGTTATACAGACAAATCCTCAAATCATCACACAGGGAAATATGCCCCTGCAGCACAATTCTCCAGTGTACTACAAAACTGTTAATCCAGGGGTCTAGGTAGTATTCTTCCAGGTGCCAAACTAGTATAAAAGATTTTTATATAGTCGCACCACATCTAAACTTTTGCTGAATACACAAGAATTCTTTTAGCTTTTAGAGAGCTTTTCTGTAAAATTTGTTATCTGTCATCTGTTTCACATTTTCAACTCCTTCCTAACAACTAGACCACGTTTTCTGATGACCAGTATTGTGAAAGAAGGGGATTCGCTTCTTTTTTTAATTCAGTGAACAGTCAAGATGATGTAACAGGGAAACAGTGACAAGTACTGTTTGAAGGAAGGGGGGGGGGGGTAAGAGTTCTGATAGAAGGGGATTCAGGCCTCTTTTTCTCAAATAAATCATCTTGTTTCTCTCTTCCAAGGTGAAATAATCAAGTAACAGTGAAAAGTAAAAAAAAAATCTCCTCAACTCTTCCAGAAAAAGTAAAACGCCTTCCCAACCACTATGGTAGGCCAAGTTCTCTGATGACCAGTATCGTGAATGAAAAGGATTGAATATATTTAATTTATAAATGGTCGAGATAAAATAATAGCGAAACAGTGACAAGTACTTTTTGAAGGATGGTATAACAGTTTTTTTCTGATTGTAGGCCAATTTACATAGTATCTTGAATACAGGGAATTCAGGTTCCTTAAATTTTTAAATAAAGCATCATGCTCTCTTCCAAGGTGAGAAAACTTAGAAATTGTGGAAAGTTTCAAAAACCTTAATGATAACTCTCTCAGAAAAAGTAAAACTTATACATGTATGACAACTTTTGTATGTAAAAAAAGAAGAATCCCAGTTCAAACCATGAGCCGAAGGTTTACAAGTTTTATATAGGAATATATAGGGAATATTCTCCAAAACCACAAGACTACAATAGATCAGATTGTTGAGCAGGTATCCCCATGTAGTGTAGATTCATGTTGGTTCAATCCATGGTCCACAGTTTCAGTATACGGCCATAATATTGGGGCTGTTAGTTCTACAAATATATATATGGGAAAATATCTTTATACCCCCCGCAACAAGTTGTGGGGGGGTATACTGGAATCGGGTTGTCCGTCTGTCTGTCCGTCCGTCCGTCCGTCTGTAGACGCAATAGTTTCTGGGCTCTAAAGCATTATCCTTTCCACCTACCGTCACCATATCATATATATGGACTACCCATGTGATGAAGATGTTCCCTATCGATTTTGGGGTCAAAAGGTCAAAGGTCAAGCACACTGGACATCGAAGTAGCAATATGGTTTCCGGGCTCTAAAGCGTTATCCTTTCCACTTACCATCACCATATCATATATGTGGACAACCCATGGGATGAAGATGTTCCCTATCGATTTTGGGGTCAAAAGGTCAAAGGTCAAGCGCAGTGGACATCGAAGTAGCAATATGGTTTCCGGGCTCTTAAGCGTTATCCTTTCCACCTACAGTCACCATATCATACATATGAACTACCCATGGGATGAAGATGTTCCCTATCGATTTTGGGGTCAAAGGTCAAGCGCACTGGACATCGAAGTAGCAATATGGTTTCCGGGCTCTAAAGCGTTATCCTTTCCACCTACAGTCACCATATCATCCATATGGACTACCCATGGGATGAAACTGTTCCCTATTGATTTTGGGGTCAAAAGGTCAAAGGTCACGCACACTGGACATCGAAGTAGCAATATGGTTCGGTTTGTCATGCCATTTGTTTTTTACACTCAGAAAAGAGGTAGTTTATACCTATTACCAACACCCCAGGGCTCGAAATTAACATATGTCCGTCAGTCTGTGACTGGCTAAAAGTCTGGCGGACTGACTGACATTTGTTTTAGTCAGTCTGATGGGACTGGTTAATTTTCTAAAGCATCATTTTGGAAAATATACTTAATATGAAATTTCATACACATTTGGCATGCTTCGATCTGTTTAATCAACCGGACGAATCTGATTCGTAAATATGAATTCCACATTTAAGTGTTACAATATTGTCTAAGGCATAATGAGTTAAATTTCATTTTAATGATATCAACAAAATATATTTGATTATTTCTGGAAAACTCTGTTGGACTGGTAATTTTTTCTGCGGACTGGTTAAAATTATACCCCATCAGTCCGACTGGACTGGTGACATAAAAAGTTAGCTTCAAGCCCTGCACCCTTTGGGAGATTGGGGTAAGCGGGGGGGTATTCTTAGTGAGCATTGCTCACAGTACCTCTTGTTTTAAAATCTTTTTCTTATAAACCATCTGATTGATTTGCAACCTTTCTGATTTAGTGTAGATTCAAGTTTGTTCACGTCATGATTCTAGACTGGGAAGTTAAAAGTTGTGTAGGAGAAACAGACACCTGTGGACTGCCAAATAGCATTCATATTAATTTTGACTACGGATAACTCCATTTACTTGATCAAGATATAGGGTTCACGGCGGGTGTGACTGGTTGACAGGGGATGCTTACTCCTAGGCACCTGATCCCACCTCTGATATATCCAGGGGTCTGTGTTTGCCCAACTCTCTATTTTGTATTGCTTATAGGAGTTACGAGATTAATCACTGGTTGTTTTCACCTTTCATTCACTCAAATAATTGAATATATCATTTCGTTGATTCATTTGATCCGTTTTCAACCCACCCCACTCCTTATTTTGATCCACCTCTTTGTCAAAGATCAGAACCACAATGACAGTTTATTCAAATGCTAAAATGAATTTTCTTGTGTTTTTATACGTCTTTAGACGGGACGTATTATGGTACAGCGATGTCTGTCCGTCCTTCCATCTGTCCGTCTGTCGGTTCGGGGTTTTCTCTTTATAATTTCATTTCCCTTTCACATATCATGCTGAAACTTGCTGTGTAGCTTCTTTGTGGGTCACTCTGGATCATACTGCAATTTTGATCCATTTCGACCTTTTTTCCAGGAGTTTTGCCCCTTTATTTGGAAATAATTATTATATGGAGGGCACATAATTTGTTCACCCTACTCCTCCCACAGTTTTCAAGTGAGAGCCTTCTTATTTTGTGGAGTGTCTGTATGGGTATTGAAGATGTGCATGTGGGATGGATTTTGATTTTCTGCTATTTTTGAGAAAATTACAGGTTGTTGAACTTAGTGTATTTAGAAATTTATATTCTAAAAAAGGTACATAATTTGTCTGCCCAACTCTTCCCACAGTTTTCAAGTGAGGACCTTCTTATTTTGCGGAGTGTTTGTATGGGTACTGAAGATGTGCATCTGGTGAAGGATTTTGATTTTCTTTCATTTTTGAAAAAATTGCAGGTTGTTGAACTTCGTCCATATTGAGGAAATCTCAATTTTTAAGCTAAGACCCTTTGTTGATATGAAAGTTTGTCACAGCCTCATGATGGCTGATACTACCTGAAGCAAAGTTATACAAATTATAGCACAAGAAAAACACCCTATGTAAGCATTTCACGGGCGTATTATGTACCGTTTGCGGTACTCTTGTTAAATAATGCTCTACATATTTTTATATTACAAAGAACCCTGTTCTTTAAAGAGTTTATCTGATGTAATATGAGAAGAAATTTCTTTTGATAGATCTGAGAGATTCTGGTTGAACTTGACTATTCTTGTTTTGATAGCACTGAGAGATTTGGGTCAAGCTGGACTGCATGAAGATCAAAGTATAGTGTGAGGAGATGATTGGATGTAAAGTTCTTCTCAGATTCCAGGACCCACACTAAGGCCAGTCTGCTGGACTCATTCTTGATAATGCCCTGGCCATTCCACCAAATTCACTGATGAGCAGTGTGGGTCAGATAAGTGACTGGTTAGTCCCACAAGCGGGGGCATTTGTTTTATAACTTTTATTTGAACTGTAGAGCAGCTCTAGTTTTCAATTATTACAATCTACCTTCCTGTCTGCTGAATTGTTAATTCTTGTAGATGTTTTTCGTCTGTCAGAAATATAACAAGGAATGTTTGTAAAACATGTGTGTCCCCATAGTGCAAAATTGAAAAAGGGTTATACAAAGTACATGCATCATTGATAGTAGTGCCAAAGCAATTTAAGATATTTCCAGAGTGGATTGACTAATGGCTTTTGACCATGTGACCTAAAAATCAATAGAGTAATTTACTCCTGAGGTATACTGCTTGTACCAGTGTATCAAGTTTGATGTCTGTGAAGTCATTTAGTTTGACCCTTGACCTTCAACCATATGACCTCAAAATGAATAGGGATCATCTAAATCTTAAGATGTACCAGTGTACACAGTTTGTCTGTCATGCAAAGGGTACTCAAGATATTAAGCAGACAGTACATTCATATATTGTATTCACAGTATATTCCTATCTTCAGTGGCAGTTTGACCCTTGCCCTTTGACCTCTAAATAAATAAGGGTCATCTACTTGTTAGGATGTATCAGTGTACCAATTTTTGATGTCTCTCAAGCAAAGGGTTCTCGAGATATTGAGTGGACAATAACAATATCTTCCTATGTCCAGTTTGACCCATGACCATGTGCCTTCAAAATTAAAATGGATCATCTACTTTTTATGATGTACCGGTGTACTAAGTTTGATATCTGTCAAACGAAGGGTTCTCAAGATATTAAGCGGACTGTATATTTCTATCTCCAGTGGTAGTTTGACCCTTGACCTTTAACCTCAAAATCTTGTTCCTACAATGTACAAAGTTTTATGTTTGTTCTCAAGATATTGAGCAAACAGTATCTTCCTATGTCCAGTTTGACCCTTGACCTCAAAAACAATATGGGGCGTTTACTCTGTACAATGTACCAGTGTACAAAGTTTAATGTCTGTCAAGGAAAGGTTTCTCAAGATACTGAGTGGACAGTATCTTCCTATGTCCAGAATGGATTGACCCATGACATTTGACCTCAAAATCAAAAGGTGTCCTTTTCTACTCATAACCAACCCGCATATGAAATGTCATTATAATTAAGTGAATCAATGGTTCTCAAGATATTGAGAGGACACCATTTGGTTTACTGATAGTCATGTGCAAAGCAATATGCCCCTCTTCTTTGAAAGGGGGTGGGAGTGGGCACAGAAATAAATTTACAAAATCTGATGATAAATCATAGTTTTACCCCTAATATTAAAGTGCAGCATTCTGTGCAGAATTGTTCAGACTGGCTAAATCAAGTCTGTATTTTTCTGAGGTAAATGATTTAAATAATTCAGTTTGATAAGATTTCTATTTGTCTGTATTGATTTTGTAGGACTGTGGAGATTTAGATACGCGTTGTGACGTCATTGATGGTCAACAGAAGACCGTGACCTTGGATCAGAAGTCCTGACGTTTGGGGGTCACTCTCTATTACTGTGCTACACAGCTAAGTAAGTACTCAGTCATAATGTAAGATGAGATGTACTACATATCTAAGTACTCAGTCATAATGTAAGATCAGATGTACTACATATCTAAATACTCAGTCATAATGTAAGATCAGATGTACTACACAGCTAAGTAAGTACTCAGTCATAATGTAAGATCAGATGTACTACATATCTAAGTAAGTACTCAGTCATAATGTAAGATCAGATGTACTACATATCTAAGTAAGTACTCAGTCATAATGTAAGATCAGATGTACTACATATCTAAGTAAGTACTCAGTCATAATGTAAGATCAGATGTACTACACAGCTAAGTAAGTACTCAGTCATAATGTAAGATCAGATGTACTACATATCTAAGTAAGTACTCAGTCATAATGTAAGATCAGATGTACTACATATCTAAGTAAGTACTCAGTCATAATGTAAGATCAGATGTACTACATATCTAAGTACTCAGTCATAATGTAAGATCAGATGTACTACATATCTAAATACTCAGTCATAATGTAAGATCAGATGTACTACACAGCTAAGTAAGTACTCAGTCATAATGTAAGATCAGATGTACTACATATCTAAGTAAGTACTCAGTCATAATGTAAGATCAGATGTACTACTTATCTAAGTAAGTACTGAGTCATAATGTAAGATCAGATGTACTACATATCTAAGTACTCAGTCATAATGTAAGATCAGATGTACTACAAATCTAAGTAAGTACTCAGTCATAATGTAAGATCAGATGTACTACATATCTAAGTAAGTACTCAGTCATAATGTAAGATCAGATGTACTACATATCTAAGTACTCAGTCATAATGTAAGATCAGATGTACTACATATCTAAGTACTCAGTCATAATGTAAGATCAGATGTACTACATATCTAAGTAAGTACTCAGTCATAATGTAAGACTGTATTCTAGTAAATGTTTATCTATGATATATAATCATATTAAACAGAATAATGTTCATCAGACACAAACAGACATATCAACTGTCAATACACAGGTTAGTTACACCTCACAAAACACACTGCACTCAGTAAAACTGTCTTTAAAACTGTAATTTAACAGTGTTTAAATGTGTAATCAACACCATGTGGAAATATGTAATTAACACTGGTTTATAACTGTAATTAACATGGTTTCTAGATGTGTAATTTTCACTGTGTTGATAGATGTAATTAACATGGTTTTTAAATGTGTAATTAACACAGTGTTGAGATGTGTAATTAACACTGTGTTTATAGATATTGGATTTTCTTCACTTTAGCAGTGACACACTCAGCCACAAAGAGGTTGTCTCTGATGTCCACACATAAACCTAATGGAGCGCGTAAATCACAGTGAATGTAACGGAGGAACTGTCCGTCCTGATCTAGGATGTGGATACGGTGATTGTGACGGTCTGCTGTCAGGATGTGACTCTGGCTGTCTGTAGTGATGCCGTATGGATCAAATGATTTCTTGGTATTAGAGGGATGACCAGTGTATCTAAATCGGAGTTTTCCTGACTGATTGACCACCACTACTTCATTAACTCCCCAGTCAGCCACACAGATATCCAGGTTCCTGTTCTCACTGATGTAACGAGCAGATGAATAGAGAGGACGACCCTGATCATCAAACTGTATGGTTTGTTTCTCTGTGGAGCCGGAGTAACGCACGACTTTGGATTGTTCTTCATCATCACTGATCATGGTAACCAGGAGATCATCAGAGGCGGTACGGCAGACACCGCGAGGTACCCACCCCTGTAGTGTGATCACGGTCTGTATCTCTTTATTCTTGACCAGGTTTATAGTCTTATCATTATAGTCAGTATAAACAAGATCCCCGTCCCGTGTCACTGCTATGTCCTCTGGTACTTTCCCTGACTTGGTTTTTATTGATGTCAGTAGTTTACCCCGGAGGTTGAGGAGCTTCATGATTTCGTTATTCCCGCATGTCCAGACTTGTTCTTCACTGACACAGCTAACACCGTATAGTCTGCTATACCCAGTGTCTATGGTGGCGGTGACGCGCGGTTCATCAAGCAGTGGCTTGACTGGAGGAGACGACACAGCTTCTGCTGACTTCATTATGTAGCCTTGTTCTTCTGTGTTAATGGATAATGGCGGCAGAGAACCAAACATTTCACGGAGCTGTTCTGTGTTTATTTTCTGAGGTGACAAACTTGGTAATGTAACTTGGACTTTTGGTGGTAATCTCCTGAACTCGGCATTCCTAGATTTGTAGGTAGAGATTAGGGAGACGTCATTGGATTCCAATATTGCCTTCAGATTTAGAATGATTTGTTTGAGTTCAGTAATACTGTGTGTGATTTCATCTGTGTTTTTATTTAAGGCAGCCAGATGTTTAGTTTTCATCTCCGCAATGTCGGATTTCCGTTTGTTGACAATGGCGGTAATCTCCCGGTGTAAGGCTTCTCCTTGTTGGTCGGCAGCTGCGGTCAGTTTCCCGTACTTCGTTTCTATCTGGACTTTGTCAGTTTGGACATTGGAGACAATTTCTTCATACCGGGGGTTAATTCTGGTCTCGAGTTCTTCCAAATCTTTTCGTAAACCTTGTGTTTTAGCGCTGAGTTTTTTCTGAATATCTGATATATCGTGACCTTTGTGTTTACCTGAGGCGACGCAGGTAGAACAGACGGGAAGGTCGCATTTCTCACAGTAAAGTTCACATTGTTTGTCGGGGTGACTGGGACATTTTGGGTAGTTAGGAGTAGAACTTTTCTCTATGAACGGTATGACGCGGTGTTTTCTAGACGAATCCAAGAGATGTTTTCCTACACAGTTAGTACAGAGATTTATATTACAACGTTCACAGTGACTCTGTAGGGGGGCAGTTTCACAGGAGTCACACAGTAGGATGTGCTGGGCACTGCGCCGGGGGTGCAGCATGTCTGGGTCACATGAGTAGTTCACTGTTAATAGAGAAATGAACATCATTTTTTTGTATCAGTTTTCAATTCCAGGACATGAAATAAACATTGGATATAAATCATTTTACATGTGAAATTCAATAAACATGTAACAGGTTGAATCAATTTACACGCCAGAATTTATCTTTTTTCCATCATAGTTATATGTGTACAAATATTACAGATATATATACTGGCCCTTTACGACATAACCCCCCCCCCCCATTTCTAAACTTCAAGGAGTTATAATGACTGGTGTCACAAAACTTATCTTATTGATCAAACACATACATTAATATATATATTCATAATGATTTGGTGGCACTGCGATGTGTATATAATAGTAATAATTTTGTCTCACCTGTAAATCCAACATGGCCTCCCTGTTCTTTCGACCTTCAGTGTAGTCCCGTGCTTTAAATACCTGTACGTGACGAGATCGACCCTGTATACACTACCTAAATACGTGTTATCGACTGCTTCAATAGATTTAAAGTCCACATTGACCCACTTTTATGCAGCATTGATGCACAAAAATGTTGTTTTATATATTGTTACAGAAATTGGGGGAGGGGGGATATCACCAAGGCATTTTCCATTGCCATTTCATGCTGAAATCCAAGGATTTGTGTTCGGTGCAATCATACGCAATGTCACAGAAGATCCCCCGGGACATCACCTCCCCGACCCATGATAACTTCAGTGTTGATATTGTGAAGCTAAATGCATCACCGAGACAAAAAGTGCAGAGCGGGTGGTAGTTGCTGACCTTCCCCCGCCCCCATCAGATCGACATGTCATTTGGTGGCTGATAAAAGTGGGAGAAATGCTTCAGCCCCCCCCCCCCACCCACCCCCGTTACACAGCGAGTAAAATTAAGACCACCAGACGTTGGCATAATCCTGTTATTAGCACCGCGGTGCTAATAATATTTGACTTTTTTTTACGTAACGTCAGAAGCGTTAAAAGTTGTAAATATATCAATAATTGATGATTCGTAATGAAATTTCTGTTTCCACAAAAAATTCAAAATTTTATTTTTTATTCCTATTTGAAATAAATGGTCATCCCATACTAAAAATGGCACGTTTTCATCCGTGGAATGGCCAAAACTAATTCGCACCGCGGTGCTAATAACAGGAGTATATAGTTTCAAAAATCAAGATTATAAGCTCCACGAAGGGAAGTATTCCCGGGAAAAGGGTTTCTTTGGGGGAGTTCATCAGAAAAATGGGGCTTAAAGATTTTTGGGGGTTATCACTGTAAAAATGGCACGTTTTACTCTGTGGAATGGCCAAAACTAATTCGCACCGCGGTGCTAATAACAGCAGTATTGAAGCGGTTGAGAGTTATTCCCCTTTGCAGTATTTTGTAAATCAAGAAATCATTGTATATAATTTAATTAACGTGTTAATTGATTAAAAGAAATTACAAGAATGAATGTTGTATGTATATAAATAAGATGAAAATGAATGTTTGGTTCAGATGAGCAAAGTAAGTTCAAAAATCGGATTCTTGCCTATAGAAAATTATGCTTATTGACGTAAAGATTATTTATGTAGGAAAAAGGCCGGGTGGCTGAGGTGAATTGATGTGTTCAACTTGCATGACGACGAATTGTTGTCGGGCTTAATTATAAACTAGAGACCATAGTCGTGAGAGTCAGAACTAGTGTAAGTAGTTATCGTAGGTATACTACTGTTTGACAAGTGCGAGTGACCAAGTGATCACAGAGAGCCAAGTTGACTACGGATCGTGTGGCTATACTAGTGTTTGCATAAGGCAAGTGCGGGTGACCAAGTGGCAAGCTACCAAGTGGCAAGTGCGGGTGACCAAGTGGCAAGCTACCAAGTGACAAGCTGCCAAGTGGTGTGAGTAAGCCAAGTGGCAAGCTGCCAAGTGGTGTGGGTAGCCAAGAGGCAGCACCTTGATTAAAATAGGCATAAGTGAGTTCTCTTTGTTAATTATAGCACTAGGCAAGTGACACAAGCATATCTGTATATAAGAATTTGTTTTACACTAGACAAGTGTCCATTATCTGTATATTTTGCATTCGTTATTATCCTTATAAGACTTGGGCAAACCAAGTACGATCCCAAGGAGATCGCTCGGGTCTCGCACGTTACAGTATATATAGAGAGACGACATTCATATAAATACCTCAAAACTAATTCGCACCGCGGTGCTATGCGACTCATTCAATAGAATGCCTTCCATCAAAGGTACAGGTAGTGTATAGGACTGTTTACAGCCATTTAAAAGGACTTTTAATTCACAACATGTATTGCAACACATTCAAAGTCCGTGCAGAAATGAGAACATGGAAATAAAAATTTGAATTACATTGACATGAAGACAGACGACTAATGTTCCTGTATGCAATAAATGGTATAATTAACAGTACTTAAAAATGTACACAAATGCGCATTTCTCCTGTACATGAACTCCAAATACACTGCCCTTTGTACGCAATAAAAAAAGACATGGACCTTAACATGATTTTGAATCTATTGTTTTCATTAACAAATACTTCATTTATTTCGTTACTAAAGGACATGCAATTTATTGGCAAAGCCCTCCCACCCTCCCATTCCTGTTTGAATAAAATGAAAATATGCATTACTGTTCATCTTAATACATGGCAATTATTCAGTTGTGACATTAATTTTAAGAGAAACATTTCTTGTCTATAACGGAATAAAGTGTTAAAGTTCATCTTGAATTTATATTCCGTTATCAAATAAACTGTACAGAAACATTTCTTTTTGTTTATAACGGAGTAAAATGCAAATATACAATACTGTTCATCTTAATACATGCGATTTATTCCGTTATCAAATTAATTTGAAGAGAAACATTTCCTCTTGTCATTAACAGAATAAAGTGGAAATATGCATTAGTGTTCATTTTAATATATGACATTTATTCCGTTATCAAATCTACTCTACAGAAACATTACTTTGCATGGTCTATAACGGACTAAAATTCAAATACTCATTACTGTTCATCTAAATACATGGCATTTATTTCCGTTATGAAATTAAGTCTAAAGATACTTTCTTCTTGTCTATAACGGGATAAATGGTACTTTCCTGCAAGCAAAATTTTCGTTCCTAAGGATACAATTATTCCGTTTCATTGAGAATAAGGTAATTTCTAAAAATATAACTAGAGAGTGCATCGGAACAAATGCAAAAAAAAAAAAAAAAATGCTTAATTCTCATTGAAACACAATAAATAAAGTTTATGTATATTTACGTCAATAACGTCAACAACGTCAAATATTATTAACACCGCGGTGCTAATAACAGGATAATGCCCAATGTATAAATAGGGATCCGTGTATTCTATTTATAGGCCGTACAAGTAACGAAAAGTCCGTTATAATTGTATATCTTGTTGATTTAGAATTTAATTACAGACTGTGTACACTGAAACATAAATGAATTGCTGTTTTCTAATTTTGAAATTTGATTTTATATGTATAATAATCTATGACGCGCCTCCGTGGCCGAGTGATTAGAGCATCGCGCTCATAATCACACGCCCTCTCACCTCTTGTCGGCGCGGGGTCGAATCCCGCTCGCGCCGGTAAGTGAGAAAGTTTCCCACTTTACTTTCGGAACTTCGATGGTCTCTTCCCAGTTACATTGTATCTGAGTTCTCTCTTCCACCAACAAAAACTGGGCGCCACTATATAACTGAAAAATTGTTGAATGTGGCGAAAAATATCAAAACAATCAATCAAAACGGGTGTTTATATTATATAGTGTAAGTATAATTTATGTTGATAAACAGTGAAATCTGTCTAATCAGATATACACGAGGGGACGAAGTCTTTGTCGGAATAAATGGTGTTAAGACAATATTACAGTAAATATGATTGATTGATTGTATCTTGCTTAATGTCTCACTCGAGAATTTTTCATTCATATGGAGACGTCACCAAGACCGGTGAAGGGCTTCAAATTTAGGCCTATGCTCGGCGCTTACGGCCATTGAGCAGTGAGGGTTCTTTAGCGTGCCATACCTACTGTGACACGGGTCATCCGTTTTAAGGTCATCTCCGAGGACCCGTGACATTCACATCTGATGCCGAGCGTTTGGAATTGAGAATGAACATGAGAGTAGGAATGTCGGGTAAACGGGTTACACAGGTGTCGGATTAGGCAGTTTTCACTGTATAACAGTATTATGTAAGCATACCTTTCATTGTTTGCCCTTTCAATGTACTCAAACTGTAGGCTGAACACCTATGTCTTAAATACCACACAATCTGGCTATGATAAAGATAAAGTATCAGTTGTAGACAATTTCTAATATAATTGAGGTTTCGCCATTGCTATCCATACGATGTGTAGGTGACGCTATTTTAATCTGTGTACATATGGAATATACGATACAGTACGATGATGACTCTTTTTAAAACACAACAGCTGAAATGAGAGGAGGTATTCACCTTCTAGAGGGCATCAAAGGAGGCCACGGCCATCTACACACTGTCCCTTTCAAATTTCTTGCATCTGCCACCCCGAATATACTGCAAACATATGTTTATAAAAGGACAATTTAAACAAATAAATTAAATGACCACAATATTTGAAATTTATCGATTTGGGATGTACCACATGAAAGAAGGTGTTGCACGTCTCATGTTAATTTCCCTAAAGGTGTTGCATGAAAGATCGAAAAATTTAAGTTATTCAAATATATGATAAAACCAATTGGAACGTATGTCTTGATTCAATAATTTTTGAAAATAAGTTTAAAAGACGTGTATTGACAAAATTAGCCAAAATATTTCGAGTTTAAATCAAGCTATAAGTGATTTTTATGATTTTTAGAGTTAAAATAGAAGAGTATCCCCGAATTTCAGAAAAACTGCCTCCGTGAAACAAAATAAATTTAGCATGAACATGTTTTTCGAGTTTTTCTCTAATAAACTGTCGCTTTGAAATTTTGTTTAACGAGGGCATTTTTTTGTAAATTTAAAAAAATCGAAACGACTTCACTGGTATTATTTTCAAATTCACCTGTTCATTTGAACAATGAGTGATAGAGCTTTGATATTTCACATGAGTATTCCTTGTGACAAGGCCTTTCCGTGGGTACCAACATTTTTGACCCCTTGACCTTGGAGTTTGACCTACTTTTTGAAAACTTTAACCTTGCTAATGACGTTTGAACAATATGTGATAGAGCTTTGATGTTTCACATGAGTATTCCTTGTAACAAGACCTTTCCGTGGGTACCAACATTTTTGACCCCGTGACGTTGACCTTGGAGTTTGACCTACTTTTTAAATTTTTTAACCTTGCAAATAACTTTTGAACAGTAAGTGATAGAGCTTTGATGTTTCACATGAGTATTCCTTGTGACAAGACCTTTTTGTGGGTACCAACATGTTTTACCCAGTGACCTTGGAGTTTGACCTACTTTTTGAAAACTTTAACCTTGCTAATAATTTTTGAACAATAAGTGATAGAGCTTTGATATTTTACATGAATATTCCTTGTGAAAAGACCTTTCCGTGGGTACCAACATTTTTGACCCTGTGACCTTGACCTTGGAATTTGACGTACTTTTTGAAAACTTTAACCTTGCTAATAACTTTTGAACAGTAAGAGATAGAGCTTTGATATTTCACATGAGTATTCCTTGTGACAAGACCTTTCCGTTGGTATTGAACCTTTTGACCTTGACATTTGACCTAGTTTAAATTTTTTTTTTTTTACATTGGTCATAACTTCTAAATGGTAAATATTAGAGCGTTCATATTGTATATGAGCATTTCCTTTGACAAAATCTTTCTACTGGTACCAAGATATTTGCCCTTAATTGTGACTTTGGTCATCTTCGGAATTGGCCATTATAGGGGGCATTTGTGTTTCACAAACACATCTTGTTTTTGTTCATATTACATTTTCCATCTATATTTTTTTTCTTAATTGAAACATGCTTTTAGTTTTTTAAATAAATGTTTCATGTCAAATCTGTTTATTACCATGTGCCGAGTTTGAAATAAGCTTCCAACCTGGACACTGTTTAGTTTGTGAACACTCAACAGGACTCTCGAGAAACACGCCGAATACCGCACGCAATACCTGCGTTTTAATAGTCAAGGCTGCTAACGAAAACTTGTATGTTTTTCTGAATGAAAGTTGTTGACAAAGGCATGGTGCCTTTTACGAAAATTGTATTTGATACTCAGAAAAAAAGAAGACAATTTAATTTTCACGATTTCAAAAATTATCTTTAGACTACATGTATAATGTATTGACACATAAAATGTATTAGGCTTGTACCTAGTACTGGGGAATCCTTCAGGTATTTAAATGGCAAATACGCAATGAGTATAAATATGAATGAAGGTCGGTTCTACGTCACGAGTGCTGGCATGGAGCTCCGATAAGGGAAAATTCCCGCTTGATTGCAACACCCTCTTTATCGATTTGGAATGTACCACTTGGCATTTGTCATAACTTGAACAAAAGTAAAAACGATATCCTTATCAGATCTCTGACCCTCTGCCAAGTCGGTTACTTCGCTTCGACTTAGCAGATTCGGGAGCGGATCCAAGTTAGATTTCCCTGTTTTCTAACTTGGTTGTATAATCATGAACATGGCCTTACCATGCAATCACTGTCAATATGGTTGTAATGTTTATTAACGAAATCCAATCAATTAATTCCTTTTTAAATTGAAATTTTTTGCTGTTGTAATTACAGGTCTTTGTCTGAAGGCAGGTGTACGTTGAGCTAACTGTACATCTAATTTATCAGTTCTTGTTTAGCGTTATGGGCTTTACCACAGTCACGTGATATTAGATTGAAACTCTGATTTGTGACAGTCACATGGTATTTGATTGAAATATTATGAGCTTCATTAATATATGGAGCGCCACATTTTAAAACATTTTTAGCTCATATAATTCAAAATATCTTTTAATATTATTTGAAGATTCATCATCGATTCATTTGATGCAGGCAACAATTCAATTAAAGATCTCTTGAAATAATTAATGATATTTTCAATTCTAAATTATTACGTGTATCTGCTTAATATTGATGAACACTATAATCGAATTGTTGCTCTCTTTTTGAAAATATATCAATGATATCAATTGATGCGCCCTGCAGTTTAATTGAAGAAAGCAATAATTTAATGCGCGCATCAATTTAGTAAATGCATGCATGCAATAATTGATTCATTGCTTTTCTCTGAATTAATGCGAACGATATCTTGATCCTAGGGTGCATTTTACAAAAGAACTTACGACTTGCGACCAACTTTACATACTGGAATTCTCTCGTTTATTGTAAGATGATTCACTCTGGACAATGTAAAACAGTGGAAAAAATAATGTTGAAAAGTAATAAGTTTCAGAAATGTTTTAATCCCCTCATTTAAACTAATAAGTGTGTAATACAATTTAAGACTTGCGACTTTGTCGTAAGTTGTTTTGTAAAACGGGCCCCTGATCTCTAGTCGAGGCGAAGTATATCGATTGATCGGAGAAACGTATCTTTGTATCGATCAATCGGACAAGCGTGAACTGTGTATAGCCTACTGTTGAATTTGATATTGCGAATTAAGTTAAAATCTTATAGCAGACTAACTGCATTATTGAGCTATCAATAAACAGTTACATCATATAATCAACTATTCTTTTCACTTAGTTCCAGGGCCGTAAATTAACCTTCAATTTGGAGGAGGCAGGAAATTAGGCGGGGGTCTGGGGGCCTCCCAGGCCCCCAGACGCTGAGCACATTTTGTGCACACTGAACACGTTTCGTGCAAAATCCTTGATTCTAGGGCCTTCTAAGATGTTACTTGACTAACTCATTCTAAAAGAAAGATTTGGAATGCTTTTTAAGGGAGGTATCATGTTCTTAGTTATTGGAAACATCATAAATTCTAATGAACTTTAAATTTTAATTTTTTTTGCTCAAAAGTTGGAGGAGCTCCGCCTCCATGTAATTTACGGCCCTGAGTTCGTTCATCTCCGGACTTGAGAAGGGGGGGGGGGTAATAAGAAATTTCTCTAAATTTTTCCAGCTTTCGCGTTGTAATTTTCGCACGCTTTTAATAAAAAAAATTCTGTGGAACACCTTTTCTTATAATATCTAGTTCTTACATTTCCTAAAAATCTTTGCGACCTCTTGCTTGAACCTAAAGGGAGATCCGGATTTATTATGCTTTTGGTTTAACTTTTACAATCATAGGTATACATCCGGTGATGACGACAGGCGACTGAAATATTGGTTGGTTTATCGTACTTGTTTATTGAAGCTGAATATCTCTATATACCATTCAATTTAGCTTTGTTTGATATTTTATCTATTTAGATAAGCATCAGCATAAATATGATATAAATGACTGCCATGTGTACATAAGATTCCTCTCTCTTTGAACCTTCATTGTGGTGACCCAGAAACCACCACGAAACAGTTTTGGCCTTGAAGTTAATCAATCGAAAAATTCATTTGACACGATATTTTTCAGACTTTTCCCCATTCACTTGACCTTTGATGAATTAAAAGTTGACACATCCTCATTATGTACTGGTTTTTAAATTGATGAAAATTTGCTTTTATAAATAGATTATTAAGCCTATGAAAATGAGGCTTAAAAAATATGGAGAAGCATAGTTTGATGCTATTTAAAAAGCAACTTATTTTTTAAAAATGAAATTTTAACTATGTTAGAAACAATTTGTTCCGAGTCCGAACATGTACATGGTAGAGTTGGGTACCGCAGAAAATAAAGGTACCGCGGTATACCGTGGTATTTGCAAAATACCGCAGTACATACCACGGTATACCGCAGATTTAATCTTTTAATTGTATGATTCAGTTTTAGTGGATTTTAGTTGTGATTTATTGTATATAATGAGCTGTTATTAGTTTATTGATTGTAAATTGCATTTAATTTATTCAAATATAAATGATAAGGAAAATATCTTATTTAAATCTTAAACCAGTTAACAGAACAAAAGTTTAATCCAAACATAAAAGTATACCGTACATACAATATAGCAGTGTTTCTGTATCATGACTAGAATCGACTGTGACTAGACTACTGACTGGAACGACTATTAAAATAATTAATAGGGGGAAACCTGTGGATTTTATTTGACACGATCTCAAAGTCTAGAAGTTCTTAGAGTCGCGAATGACGAGAACTTCTACATGTAGAATACGCCTGTCCACTTCTCTAAAGAGAATAACGAGAACATGTGCGCACGAACGTGTTCTTGTTCTTCGACCACAATTCCTACATTCTTGCACCTCAAACCCATTAACTCGGCGTTCAGAATCGGCAGGAATTTGTACTCGAGCGACGAACGGACGAACGGTGGTTTCGAACGCACAAGTCTGCATCTGCCATTTTATTTTATTTTTTACTTGGGGTTTGCCTAAGAGGCGGAAATGGTATTCGACCAGCATAAACCAAACAACATAAAAACAATTTTTATAATCTACCTTATATATTAAAATAATAACTTAATGAAATGTTTTCTATTATTTTTTTCTTTAATTTTGATTTGTTTTCATATCATTAATAATCAAATCATCGCAATTTATACTTCGTATGTTTTACCGATTGTGTACAGTTATTAGACTTACCTTTCATTGCATCACAACGAGGGAACGATGTAAATAAAGTGAGTCACTGCGTACACAAATTTCTTTAATTATTTTTTCTTGTTTCAATTTTCTATTTTTGTTAAGAGTTATCAGACTTGAATATACCGGTATTTCGCCTCGTGTACCGCGGTACATACCGGTACCAGAAAAATACCGGTACACCGGTATACCGGTAATACCGCGCACCTCTAGTACATGGAGTATGGTTAGTCTAGGTACATGTATTTGTGATCAGAATGTTTAGAAGTCCAAACTTCTCTCTGACATATCACACCTGTGACTTACAGGCTATTTCTGGGACTTTGACCTTTATATATGTTATATACGAAGTCATATTTATAGTACGTTTTTCATTCATATGTATGGAATTTGTAGTATAAAGGGGCGTGACAATCTCATTGCTACAAAACTTGACTCTGTACAATAAATTCTATACGTCAAACGAAAGAAAGTATCTGTAAATGTCTTGTGTTATGAATATTCATATCGATGCAAAATTGCATACGATGTGGCGTCATAAGTCTGGGGTTGTCAAAAATGAAATAGGAATGAAAATGGCTGCATTCGACTTGGTGATCTGTGACATTGACTTTTTAGGGTTTCAAAATGATTTGGATGACATTTATGTTATATTTCAAATATGCATGGTTAAGTAGATAATGAAAACAGTAAGGAGGAGGGTTTGGGCATGATGAGTATTTTGCAGACTTTAGCCGCATACAACACATGGTTTACGCTGTTGATAATCATTTAATTTACATGCATTTATATTGAGTCGTGTTAATTGAACACATCAATTATGCTGCATTGCTCATGTTTTCATCATTGAATCATTGTTACAAAATTGTTGCTTTTCTATGTTCATAGTTTGGAAGTTATAATACGGTTCTTTAAGGAGGTGTGCTACACCAGAGAAATTCGATGTAGATGAAAAGTGGAGGATTTGTACAAAAATATTTTGAAGTTGAAAAATTTCAAATTTACTTTATTTTGTCATAAAATACAGTTTTAGTAGAAGGTAATCTGAAAAAAATTTAAAACCCCTGCTGGACTCGAACCTGCGACCTACAGGTCAGCAGTCGGTATTCTAACCTACTGAGCTACTCGGCTAGGTATCTAACTGGAAAAGGAAAAGTCAAATATTGCTGATATCGATTTTTTCATCCATGTTTTTAAAGGAAGTCAGCCATTATGACGATGTAGAGTACTACCTTAATTGGAGTTATACTACGGTTAAGCTCCGCCCCCGCAGAAGTTATTGCATGTTGGAATTCTGCGAAAGATTGTCTGATTTAAAGCATGGCTAAGATTAAAGGAAAAAGTACTGCACCATGACACAAAAATGGTTTGCAGATTAAATGTGTGTGAATGAAAATAATGAGATAAGTTTTTACAGGTGCTTGCTTTGAGATTGGTGGAGATCACGGAATGGAGGGAAACATACAACAGTTTATACAGTGTGTCATCAGTAAGGTCCTCCTGGACAAGTTGACCTTTATGGAGGATGTACAATTCGTGGCTGACGTTAACATCACTCTGGACAAGACAGAAACATTTCGCTTCGTCGTATCGGAGAGGATTCTGAAGGAAAATGTGCACATATACCAGAGACAGTTCAGCTTGCTGTTTGGGGAGAAAAATCCAGAAGCCCCTGTAAGCACCAATCAAACCTCAATTACAGAAGGTGAAAGGTCATCTACAGATGGCGCCGCTCAAACTGAGCAAGGGGAGGATACTCTGAGTGAGGAAATAGAAACAGAGAAGGGAGAGACAGTTGATCATCTCCTGGAGCTTGTTGTAACTGAATCCCAGAGCAGTGAAGGTAGGTCAGTAGTGAAGGTAGGTCAGTAGTGAAGGTAGTCAGCAGTGAAGGTAGTCAGTAGTGAAGGTAGGTCAGTAGTGAAGGTAGGTAGTCAGTAGTGAAGGTAGGTCAGTGCTCAGTGATTGGATAGAAAATTAACGACCGGTATGATGATTAGTTCTAACATTTATCAGACGTATGACAATCATACAGACCCTGAGGTGTACTGCTACACCATGGAACGGTACAATATCAGATGCTTAGAAATTAAAAATTTTCATATCAATTCATTTTCTTAGAGCAATATCAGTCAGATTAATTTATTTAGAACATATGTCTAGCAAATTTGAACATGGAGATTTTTTCTGGCCTTGTATTTGCCTCAGTTTTATACCTAAAGAAAATTGTTTGCATATTACGCTTTCATTTTTGAGAGACAAATGATTATAAACACCTCTTTGGTCATGTTTCTATTGCCGTGGCCGATTTTTACACCTGTAAGAAGTAACAAACAAATACCTGGATTACCTGACCTCTATTGTGGTTAAAAACACCATAGAATTTGCATAGAATATACAAGTTTTACACAGGTTTGCATTTTCCAGACAGTTCCCATAAACGATTTTATTAAAAAGCAAACTGTGATCAAACAAATGTAACAAAACATATTATACCTATATACAAAAGGAAAAGAAAACAACTGCTGAGGGCTGAGGTATACTATGTCACTGCACTTACTGGAGACTACCAGGCGTGTTCAAATCACTTCTAGGGCTACTAATGAATCAGATTTTGTTCTGCATGGTGGTTTTAAAATTGCTATTGTGTTTCAGTTATTTGCAGATTTTTACTGTTGAAAGTCCACCTTAGAGAAATTTTAAAATAATTGCTAGAATTCCCAATAATGTCCACGTGTTAGATTGATTACCGAAATTACTTTGCACGTTTTGCAGTCTGTAAGTTTCTAAGGGTGTGACTTGAACGGTCTGCATGTTTCTATGGGCGTGGTTTGATCATGAACGAAACGATTCTTGCACGAAACGGTTTGCACAGAAAGCTGAACGGTCTGCATGGAACACTGATCGATTTGCACGGAACTGTTTGTACAGAACGCTTTGGAGGTGTAGTAGCACACTTCAGGGTCTGTACTTGTTGAAATTAAAGTTTTCATTTACTACAAGAGAGTATTTGCTGCATGTTGGTTTTTTTTATCAGATAACGGTGAAAGGCAAGACAAACATGGGATAATGGTAACTGACACAGAGACCCAAACAGAAAATGTCGATCAACGAAAACCCCGAAAGTCTGTCAATCAACAGAAGAAAAGCAAACCACACACAGGTAATGAAGTGCTGAAATGACACATTTTCTCTTTATCAAAAAAGAGATCTTTCTGGAATTCCTACCATCAGCCATAGAAATTTGTCCTTCATTCAGAAGTCTGATTTTTCTTGTCAGAGGAAATCTCTGATTGGCTCTATTTTCGAAAAAATGAAACACTCTAGGTTTGATCTAAAGTGACAGAAAATGATATTTTTCCAGGTAGGGTGAGGCGTTTTCCTCCCTTTTTGACCAGTTCTCTTCTGTCACATCTTTGTTCATTGCTTTCTGAAATGCTTGACAGTTCACCATGGTGCACTATATATCCTCGAGTCAATCAGCTGAACACATAGAAAAACTTACAGTGTTCTGTAAACACATTTACATGTATTATATTCCCCTCCATTTCCAAACCAATCAACAGCTGTTTACACATCGAATTAGAGCTGGATCTAAGGGGGTGGGGGGGGGGGGGGTGACTATACAGTGGTTATAACCCCTCCCCCATCTCTTCAGATTCTGGTCTACTGAAAGAGTGTATTTCATAGATATATACAGTCAAGCCTCATTAGGGCTGTCCATTAAAACATATGAGGTACCCGGGGACGGCAATTAAAAAAAAATCTATGGGTGCTTGTCATTGGTAGAAAATTGCATATATGGTGGGTACCTACTGCCAGAAAACTGCATCTGTGGGTGGTTGTTTTGATAAAATCTTTATTTTTTACCGAAATTGAGAGGAATGCAACAAGAGAAGGGAAGGGTTGAAAGTAGAATGTGAAACAAATGCCGTTTTCTGTCTTCATTTTATCTATCGTTTCCAGTTTGACTCTAAAATTATAGCGACCGGAAATTAGGATTATCTCCCTTGTCCAAAATGGAAAACGAAACGTGCTCGTGGTCCATTGAAACGGTTTTTGATTTTTTTCTAGCTGCAATAATGTAGCCCTATCCAATTTTTTTTATTCTGACGTTTTCGGGATGAGGCTACAATTCCATAGGATCTCCGTAATGGTGCAAAATAATTTTATGAATAACCGATAATAAACTCTGCACTGTGTATTAGTCACAAATGTTGTTTACACCAAAAGGAGTACCAACTTTGTGCTCGGGCATGTCTAATAAAGGTGTTTTTCATTAAATATATTGTACAGCATGCAAAATTTTTAGTCTGCTCCGCCATGCTTGTTATCGCGAAATCTCGTAGGTGGATCTAATGAAAAAGCTAAACATTGACAATCGGCGCGAAAATGTAGTTACTTGAGCCACTTCGACAAAGAAAGGAAAATCATATTGTTGCAGAAAGAATTTACACTCTGCTGTTCGGTTTTTAACTTGATATTAAATTCAAACCTTTTCAATACCGACGAAATAGCTTTCGCCTCCATACTTGTCCATTAATGTAAATACTACTTTATATGACATATGCAAGTGACTTGACAATCGGAAGTTGAAACTTCAGTACATCAAACATGGCGCACAAATATGAATCGAGAAATTGGAATTTATCGAAATTGTTGAAAACGGTAGAATAGAGCCTCACAAATCTTAAGTTGCAGGTTGTAAATTTATATATTGACTAAGAAACATAGAATATCATTTTATTTATGTAAAGAGACACATTTTCTTGTTTTTTAATACTCAAAATACTAGTCAATTTTAAAACTTTTAATAGTTGTTTTTGAACATTTACAATACTAGACTTTTTATGAACAGGTAGACTTATAAAATTAATTTAGTTCATCATGTTTAAGAAAGACAGTCTAGATAAAATAAATTGATGGTTCTATGATCAAGCTTCATTGATGGCCAGTTATTTGAATGGTGATGACACCCAAGATACTATTCTCTTTACTATCATGCTTGGGAACATCTGAAAATATACCTATTCAGGGGTTATAAATAGTCATTCATACATATTGAATTTAAAGAAAAAGTGTATTTCAAATTTATTTCACTTCTATGGGTGGTGCCGCACTATTTAAAATTGCTTCTGTGAGTGGTCCCTCATTACATTTTTATGCTTCTATGGGTGGTTACCCAAATTTTAAAGTGCCTTCCCCGGGTACCTCATATGTTTTAATGGAACAGCCCTTATCTTGAACTTAATGGAATCAAGAAAAAAAACTTTGAGATATCCAAGGATTCGAGATATCGAAGGTAAAAGTGATTGGGACTTTCGAATCACTTCAACATATCCATGGTATTCAAGATATCGATGTTCGAGATACCGAGATTCAACTGTATATATAATATATATATATATCTATGTAATATATATAAATTTTGAAAAGGAATAGAAGTAAGACCTTGATCTACCCTGTAAATATCTGGGGAAATACATGTACATGTACCATAATTTGCCAAATATAGTACGCAGTTGTGTTTGATACGCACCTCCATCTTGGGCCCGAAGATTGGTGAAAAAAAAAACCCCACTTTGTGTGTATGATGCGCAGCAAAAATTTTGACCAAGTGGTAATCTTAACTTTATATTTTGTGATCATTTTCACTGAATATTTTTGCGGAAATAATGAATTCTAAACAAAGAGTAAGAATTTGCAAACCACACAGCTATATTTTTGAGATATTAGTTATCTTGACTTTCTACATCGTGGTAATCTTCACTGAATATCTTTGCGGGAATACCTGGGTAATCATCATGTTAATTAATTTCAGCAATTAAAGCACAAGATTTTGTAACATTAAAGTTTTAACAGACTTGATATTTTTGTCCCCCACTGCAACGTGGAAGGGGACAGAGGTATACTGGTGTCCGTCTGTTCCACTTCACTTTGTGGATGCAACTCCTCAGAAACCACCCAATGGATTTTGTTCATATTTTGTAGGATTGTTAGTCACAATGTGTAGTTGATCATATTACGCCGCCATTTTGATTCGACAAATTTTACAGGAGTTATGGGACTTTGTTGAATTTGTACATGCTACACTATAGGAACACTTTGTGGACGCAACTCCTCAGAGACCACTGTACGGATTTTGTTCAAATTTTGTAGGATTGTTAGTCACCATATGTAGTTGATAATTTTGTGCTGTCATTTTGATTCGACAAATTCTACAGGAGTTACGGGACTTTGTTGAATTTGTACATGCTACACTATAGGAACACTTTGTGGACGCAACTTCTCAGAAACTGCTCAACAGATTTTGTACAAATTTTGTAGGATTGTTAGTCACCATATGTAGTTGATCATATTGTGCCGTCATTTTGATTCGACAAATTTTACAGGAGTTAAGGGACTTTTGTGGTTCAACTTTTTTTTGCGGCGGTGGGGGACATGGCTACGTGAAGCAATCTTGTCTTTGTTGAAGCTTTTAATTATTTAAAATGATTGATGTTGTAAAACTAAAATCAATATATTAAACTAGCATTTAATTTGTTGTAATAAACACACCACCAGTGATGGACAAAGATGCGATATAGCAACCCTCTCGTTAATTTATAGAAATGATTATGATCAAAGGCATTAAAGTCCGGGACTGGTTCACGATTTTTGATAAAAATATTTTTCATTTTTGCTGTTAAAAATTAAAAATATAACTCATCTAATGTTGACAGCCAAAATTTTGACCTTCTGAATGCAAGAATAAAAGCAATATTTTAACCTTAAATCTGTGTTATGTAAACAAAGACTCGAGTCTTTTTATGTAAACAAACAAGTGAAATATTGATTCTGTAATATAAAGGATCTTAATTTTGCATAGTCACAAATTTTAACTTTTAGATGACACATTCTAACCAAAAAATGCTTGAAATGTGAAAGATATAATAAAATTAGATCCATATCCATTTCTTTTGAAAATTTCCTAAACAATAGCACACCGCAATCTTTGTTTACAAAACAAATAATAAACTCTCTAAAATGAGCTTCTGTGATAATGTATAACCTTGATTTTTATGTGAAATCTTTCAAACACATTTAGACAGTAGATTTTAATCATTAAAAGAGAAAAACAAAATTTTGGGGAAAATCGTGAATCTTTAATAGGTGCTGTAAATAATTAGCGCTCTGTCTGTAAAAACACTGCTTTGGATACGGTAGAGAATTGAGAAATTCAAACACAACCCTCTGAAATTTTGCTGCATGAAGATGGGTATCTAAAGTATCTATACAAGTCATTTACGGCAAAAGAAAATGTAACATAGTGTAAATAGTATTACGATTCGTGAAAATCGGACAATCCATTATCAACGCATGATTTTTTTCTCACTTAATAAAAAGTGTGGAAAAAAATTCTTCGGTATTTCTTTACCTTGTGGTATATTTGACAAAATCAAATGACAAGCACAGTGTACTCAACTATAGCTTAAAAAAACATGTGACTGTGCTGGTCGCCATCTCATTATTTCTTTTGCTCAAGAAAAGTTATTTCAAAGTTTCACATTAACATTTCATTAAAAGATATTCATAAACTGTA